>NC_044921.1:524599-591616 GCF_003576645.1 Ipomoea triloba | reverse complement strand
GGGGGGGGGGGGGGGGGGGGGGGGGGGGGGTTCTAGATGCCTTTAGGAGTTTTTTTACTCATAAAATTATTGAGGCACTTGTGTGTGCACAAGATTGGCTAATGATGACCAATTAACCTCTTTCAACGAAGAAAACATAGATGAAGTTGAAAGATTTGAAAAAGGTAAACTGTATAACCTTATTAAATATTATTTGTTTTATCTTCTAAATTATATAACTTTATTAAGTTTAAATGTTTTGTTTGTTTGTTTGTTTTTGTTTTTGTTTTTTGTTTTTTGTTTTTTTTTTTGCAGAGTTGTGTACTGGAGTAAGTGGACTTAGTATTAGACCTACTGGTGGAGTTGATTTTTCCCTGCCTACAATATCTGTAAACTTATTTCTATTTTCTTCCATTGTCTTATTCATTTATTCAGTATTTCAGTTATAACCTTATTAAATATTATTTGAAATGATAATGTTATTGTGTTGTGTTGTTCCGTGCTTGTATGAGTGTATGGAAGCATTCTAGCTAACTCCCTAGCTGGAAAGTATGGTGGCTCAATGGCTTGGCCTATTTTAAATGGTTGGCATTGAGCTAATAACTCAATACTGCCCTAGGTATGAGGTATCAGTAAGAGTGTAAGAATTTAAGTTTACAAATTGCAATGATCGATGGTAACTGGTATATCACTTATCTCTCTCTTTATCCTTATATTTGTTTATGTAATAGTGTAATTGTGAGTTTATTAAATTCTTAAGTATTTAATAACTTAAGAATTTATTATTGTAATGATGATGCTTCCACCATGTTCTCTGAAATCTAAGATTGGGTTTGGTATATTGCCATGTAGTGTGGTATTGAAACCTTGATGCCATAACTCATGGGTAATTTGTCCTCAATCCGAACTTGATATGAAAAAATAAGCATTTCGAACACCCTTTGTCCCTTTAATGAGTTAATCTGTTGAAGTGTTTAATAGATGAATTGTTATAATCCTTTTAACAAGTTTAATTAATTTGTTTAACTTGTTGAATTTCTTAAGAAGAGGTATAGCTGAATAGGATTGGATTATGATTTATGGGATGCTTGGAAATTTAGAATTTGATTGTTAGATTTTGAGAATACAAATTTGTAATGATCTTATGAACATTCTTGATTGTTGATTCTTATTTCCATAAGGATCATAACTCTATGTTATCTAATTTAAGCATTTTGTGACTTTGTACCAAATTGCTAGATTTTTAGGTTTTAATTATGGAATAAATTTCAAATTGACTACTGAACGTAACCTGAAAGTGCAATTAGGCCACTGAACAAAAAAAATGTGCAATTAGGTCACTGTACACTTCAAATGCATGCAATTTCACCTGATAGCAGGTTACCTTCCATTTCATCAGGTTGCATGCTTACCTGGATGATGATGTGGCATTTTAAAATAATTTTTTAATAATAAATATAAAAATTAAATATAAAAAAATAAAAAATATTAAATTTTAAATATTTTAAATATTAATTTTTAATATTAATATTTTAATATTTTAATTACTTTTTATTTTTAAAGTTTATTATTTAATAAATATTATAAATTAAAATTTAAAATTAAAAATATTAATTTTTTAATAGTTTTTAATATTAATATTTTTTAATATTAATTTTTTAATATGTTCAATTAATTTTTAATTTTTAATTTTAAAGTTTATTATTAAAAAAATATTTTAAAATGTCAACTCACCATCCATGTAAGCAGGCAACCTGATATGGAAGGTAACCTGCTATCAGGTGAAATTGCATGCATTTGGAGTGTTCAGTGACCTAATTGCACATTTTTTTTCGTTCAGTGGCTTAATTGCACTTTCAGGTTTCGTTCAGTGCCCAATTTGAACCTTATTCCTTTAATTATTTACTGTTTAGTTTTTTGATAAAAACATTTTAAGGTTTTAATTATTTACTGTTTAGTTAAAACTCAAGTGTAAATTTCTATGTTCTATTTTCGTTCTGGCTCACCACTATCTTTTTGGCCCCTCTGGGTCGGGTTTCTTGCTTCAACACTCAGGCTATGTTTGGCAAACATAGCTGAAATGGTAGCTGAAAGCTGAAAAGTAGCTGAAAGCTGAAAAGTTATAAGCTCGAAGCTTAAATCTGAAGAGCTGTCAAGCTAGTTGTTATGCTTAAAAGTGTTTGGTAAAATTAGTTTTTTGATAAGTTGATAAATGTAAAAAGACTAAAAAGGACATCTACATAAAAGTTAAGTAATTTTAAATTTAAATAGGTTTGTTTACATATTAACATATAAATAATGAAATCAATATAATTTAATGAAATATAAAGTAAGAACATATATTTAAAAATATATAAAGTAAAACAAAATGTTTATAATTCATAAAATTAGTTCATACAAAAATTATTGTTCAAACACAAATACGAAACATATTGAAGAAAAAATGCCAAAAGAGTTTTAATTGGGAGAGATATGTGATGTCATTTATTTAAAATAATAAGGATAAAGATGGAAAAAAGTTAAGAAGCTACTAGCTTATTTTTGAAAAGCTACCTGAAGTAGCGTTTCAAAATAAGCTCTTATTTTAAGCTACTAGCTTATTTTGAGAGCATTACCAAACAAAGCTTATAGCTTATTAGTAGCTTAAAATAAGCTATAAGCTCCTAAATAAGCTCTACCAAACACAGCCTCAACCTATTTGAAGAACGAGTAACTACGCCATCCTCGGGTACCAATTGATCGCGCTATCATTTCGAACCTTCAATGGAGTAAGAAAACAAGGTAAGAATTCCAACCAACCCACTCTTTACAGGGCATTTGGTTGGGAGGAGGGAATTAGAGAGGAAAAGAATTGTAATTCGGTGGAATTGCAATTCAATGAATAAAGTAGGAATTGAAATTACAGTGTTTGGTATGCAGAAATAAGAGTACAGGGAATTGAAAGGTAAGAATGGACAAAAGAACTAAAATACCCTTATGTTATGGTAGATGTTGTAATAATAGTAGTAGTAGTAATAGTAATAATAGTAATAATAATAATAATTTTTTCAAAAATAATAATAATAATAATAATTCTTTCATAATAAAATAAAATAATAATAATAATTCTTTCAAAATAATAATAATAATAATAATTCATTCAAATAATAATAATAATAATAATTCTTTCAAAAATAATAATAATAATAATAATAATAATAATAATAATAATAATAATAATTCTTTCAATTTTTTTTTTACAAAAAAAAAAAGGAAAGAAAAAAGACAAAGGGTATAGGAGGAGGGGCAAAATTGTCTTTATGCCAACGAATTGTCCTTCCTCTCCACCGAATTGCAATTCATGGGGGGTACCCCATGAATTGCCCCATGAATTGCAATTCATCATTTTGAGGGAATTGCAATTCTCCCTCCAACCAAACACTGTAGTTTGAAAATTCACTGAATTGCAATTCAATAATTGACTTGCAATTCATCATTTTGAGGGAATTCCCCCCAAATTACATCCAACGAAACAGGCCATTAGCAGTTCATAGTCATTTAGGGCATGTTTACTAACTG
The DNA here is from genome assembly GCF_003576645.1 of Ipomoea triloba. Lineage (NCBI taxonomy): Eukaryota > Viridiplantae > Streptophyta > Magnoliopsida > Solanales > Convolvulaceae > Ipomoea > Ipomoea triloba. Next base: position 588,079 of record NC_044921.1, on the reverse strand, counting down.
AAAATTTTCTCCAGTTTTCTGAAAATTTAGAAAATTAGAGAACAGAAAACATGTTTACTAGCACAGTTTTCCATTTTAAAAACATGAAACAATTTTTCAATTTTCTCTATCAAAAACTGTTTTCTAAATGTAAAACAAAATCATCTATAATCTATTAGACTATATGTCATTATAATCACATTTCCACCATTATCTACTTACATATTTATTCATTACTATGATTACATTCATTATCATTTTTTTTACTTATCATCATCTTCTATCTTTTCTACTTGCATTACTTATTTAAACATAACTTATTTTCTTATGCTTAAAATTATACATCATTCACATTATCAAAATTAAAAATTGAAATCTATACCATGTTTTATATTTTGATTGAACTCAATTGACTATTGGTTCGAATATTTTTAATTATGTTATTTCGGATACAAGTTTGGTCCATATATTGGATATCAAAATTTCACATATATTATTATATTATATTTCAAAATAAAAAATATATATTATGTACATGTCATTCAAATGAATATATCTAAAAATATTTTAAATATTAGCTCAAAAAATATTAATATTATCTAAACTAAATTTTATGTGAACTTAATAGGTTATTATTGGTTCGGATATATTTTTAGTTATGTTATATATACAAAAATAAATTTGGTTTGGATATCAAATGTAAATTTTTTACATATATTGGACTTAAAAGTAAAAATTATATTTATTCTATTTAAATTAAATATATTTAAAGTATTTTAAATAAGGTCTAAAAATCACTCGAAATTAAACTTATGTTAATTTTATAACGTTAATCTAAAAAAATAAATTTGAAAAAATAAGTATTAGTAAACAAGTTTTCTAAACAGAAAATAGAAAATGGAAAATAGAGAACAAAAACTGAAAAATTAAAAAACAGAAAACAGAAAACAGTTTTTAGTTAATAGAAAGGCAGTCCCTGAAGCACCCTAATTGAAAGTACTACTGATCTGTTGTCCAAAAAAAAAAAAAAAAAAAAGTACTAATCTAAAACAAAAATTTGCACCACACATCATTCGCAGTTGCAAAGAATCCAAACCCATTACACCCTCTATTTGCACACCACTCTAATGTATTTTACGCTGCAAAATAAGCACCCTAATTGAAGACAAGCAATATTGTCCATGAAGTACTAGTGATCTGTTGTAAAAAAAAATTAAAAAAAAAATTACTACTGATATAAAACAAAGTTTGCACCACAAATCATTCGCAGTTGCACAGAATTCAAACCCATCACAACCCCTATTTGCACACAACTCTACTGTATTTTACAGTGCAAAATAAGCATTAAACCACATTTTAATTAATGCATTCTAAAAAGGACCAACTTTTACTGATGTAATCTCAAACAATGAGTTTTCGCACAACCCACCCTGAACACGCACACAAGGATTAACACTGTCCAACTAAAACCAAAACAAAAGAATACCCCCAATTTACCCGCCATTAACTAACAAGAACTAGCAAAATATCGCCACATAACATAGTTATCGCCACACCGTCAGCCCCTGCAACCTATCGCCCTACGGCCCCAAATTGCACAAACAATACTCGCAAGATAAACCATCGCCATAACCTAACCACGTCTGGACATGCACGACTTTGATCTCAGGGTTACACAATCAAAATTCTGATTTACACATTCAACTTCCCAATTTTTTTAACAAACAAAGTGATGGATAAATCATACCCGAACTTGTCGCGGGTTAACCCGGAGTAGGAGTACGAGGCCGATCTGGGCCCAACCGAGGACGAGCTCACCCAGTTGGGCCGCCTTGGTCCAAGCCAACCCCATGAGGTCGTCCGGTCGACCCCGAAGGTCATCTCGGCCAAGCTCCGTGCTCGGACGAGACCTTAGGTCCCGGTTTGACGCGGTCCTCCCAGCGTGAGGTGCGGTCCAAGGCCGTTAGGGGGCTTCCTCTCCAATCTCTCCGGGTAGTTAGGCCTAAACTTAGTATTGAAGCATGTAATCTTTGTTACAGAATTGATCTCGAAAATACAAGGATTACAATACAGGAAAATTGCAACCTACAAAAGGTTGAAAAACCTGAACTACGGTTGAGGATGAAATTCGGACGAACTCGTCGTGTTGCTACTCTCCTTAAAACCGTATTTACCGCCTGCTGGAACGTTGCGGTCTAGGTTTCCCAGGATAAAACGTGATGGGAAGTTACTGGAGTCGACATCGCACTTGCCTCGATAGGTATTTTCAGGCTCAGTTTGGGATTTGATTTGCACCCCCTGCGCGCGAGGGAGAGCCTCTATGCCATACAAGTCAATTAGCCTTTAAAAGCCTCTTGTATTTATAGTGGGGCAAATCCTCCTTCTAAACCAATGTGGGACAAAGCTTCATAAGCTTTTCCTCACTTCAAATTCCATCTCCAATGGGTCTACTTTGAGTACCAATTTCTCATTCCCCCATTCTCCATTTTGAGCGTACAATATATGGATCTCTTCGTCTCACTACGAAGAACCCGAATCCACTTTGACCTGACCCAAACCGGTAGTGGACCCCACTTTAAATTGTACCACAAAATGGCCACGTAAATGCCATTTTAGTGCTATTTTTCCAACAATCTTGCCTCATTAAGACATCTACTTGGTCCTAAACACACTTTGTCTTGTTATTGCATAAGTCTATCATTTGTAATAGCATTTTATATTGACTTAAGGGTAAATCACCTATTTGGTCCCTCAATTATTCGCGAACTGTCAATGTTGTCCCTTAATCCCGTAATCATCGATTTGACCCCTGAAATAAAATGTGATGTGTCAACTTAACCCTTCCGACCGTATTTCGTCTAATAGCCAGTGAGGAGCTCGACTTAGCAAGGGCAAAGTGGACATTTCACATTTAAAATTCCAGATCTTGGTATTGGAAATGGGAGCTTCTTGGGATTTTCTGCTAATGTTGTCAAGGGAGAATTGGAAGCAGATCTTTAGAAGGGTTACAAAACACTCAAGGGAGAATTGGAATTTTACCGTTCATCTGTAAATCAAAACACTCAAAAGGAGCTACAGGTTTTGTTGATCTGAAGATGAACAGTACATAATAGCCTTGGTAATAGACGAAGAAACCAGATATTTGATTTGATTTGATTTTGATTTTGATTTTGAGGGTTTTGTAGTTAGTGAATACATATATACATGGCGAATCCATGGTGGACGGGGCAAATAGGGTTGCAGGGGGTGGTTGAGGCTTCGTCTTCAGGCGGCGCGCCGGGGCTGAAGAAGCCAGATCTGGGGATATCCGCCGGCGGCGGGAGGGAGGAGGAAGAGGATGAGGAGAGGGAGCCGAGCGAGGAGCCGAAAGAAGGTGCAATTGAGGTGGGGACACTGAACTATCCTTCTGCCTTCCATGAAAACCATTCCTCCCAAAAACCCTCACTTCTTCAAGCCCATTCATATAGCTTTCAAGAATGGCGTGGTGAGCATATCTCCCTCTCCCCGTACGTGTGTATGTGGATTTCTTCAATTCATTCCTCTGCTGTTTTGTTCAAAGGCTTTGTCTTTTTCCATTTCCAGGACATACCCACATATTTCTTGGCCAAGTACTTGAAAGGGCAGGCTCCAAAGTTTGCGATACTAAGAAGGGGTGATCGGAGTTTGTGGGTGAAGATCAGCGGCGGCCGGTAGAGGGAGCGGAGCGAGAACTTCTTCCCCAACCACAACCAAGAATTGGGATTTTAAATGTAAAATGTCCACTTTGCCCTTGCTAAATCGAGCTCCTCACCGGCTATTAGACGGAATACGGTCGGAAGGGTTAAGTTGACGCATCACATTTTATTTCAGGGGTCAAATCGATGATTACGGGATTAAGGGACAACATTGACAGTTCGCGAATAATTGAGGGACCAAATAGGTGATTTACCCTTGACTTAATACAAGAATCTCCGTGATCATTTACCTTTGTCCTTCTATTAACACGCTTCTTGCATTTATCATATCTTGTTAACCCCTTAAATCTTATCGGGTTTATTAATTCGGTCTACCCGGGTTAATTAAATCCATCACAAAGAAACGAGAATGGGATAGTCGAACAATACCTCTATCCATGGCGTTGCCAGAATACCTCGTTCTCGAACCACCTTTACGCAAGCCGGAAGAATTGTCACTTTCGCACATTGGATTTTGCACAGCTCTCCGGAGTTCATCGTTTTAGTTGGAGAGTCGGAGGTGGGGTCTTTTTGGTAGCTGTGTGTCTGTGCAAATCAATTCAAGGAAGAAAATAATCTTCGTGATTCCCGATTCCATTCTATTAACCAAATAATGGATTCGCCCCCCTCTAACATCTCCACCCGAAATAAACCTATAAGATCCCTGATTTTACGTCTATGTGTTTCTTCAATCCTAGTCGTGCAAGAATTAAAATAAATGGCCAGGATAAAACCTCACGTTCTCACCTAAGCCGTTGTTCTCACTTGATTAGAGAGCTATATATATGTGTGTGTGTGATCAAATGTAAATTAGTTTTCTCGTGATAAGAGTGGAATAATTTGATCTATGCATCTAGCTAAGATGATCAATGGCTAAAAAATAACGGAGTCAATTTTATAAATATTAGTATAAGCTAAGGGAATCAACATATGAATATCATGCATCTATTTCTTTAATATAACAAAACTAATTAGACCAAATATGTTCTTTTAGTAAACTACCACCGGTAATTCAATTGCACATGAGACACTACCTACACAAAAAAAAAAAAAAAAAAAAAAAAAAAAAAAAAAAAAAAAAAAAAAAAAAAAAAAAAANAAAAAAAAAAAAACGAAGAAGCAATGAAAATTAAGACAATGACAAACCTATTCAAAAGCAAATTAACAAAAATTAAAGTAATTCTAACCAAAGTAGTATTACTACCTAAAACCATACAACTACAATAAGTATTTAGAAAATTGTTTTTAGAAAAAGCGCAAATTAAACATTAATTTTTGTGCCAACTATAATGAATTTCTACTATATAATTCAGTGTTGTAAAAATCGGCCTAGGAGGCGCCTAGGTGTTAGGCGCCCCTAGGCCGTTCTGCTTTCACTGTTAGGCGGAAAAAAAAAATTGATCGGCTGGCTAGGCGACGAAATCGGCCTAGTCGGTCAACTCGGTCGATTTCGGCCAATTCGTCCGAGTTGGCCGATTTCATCAAATTTTTACCGAGTTATTTCATAAGAAACTAAAAACTAATAAACCCTAACTGCCTAAGTCTTCTCTACGTCTACTCTGGACTACTGAAGTGCGACTGTCCGAGTCTGCTACTCTGCTGGACCTTTAATTTCTTTCTTTTTTTGAAAATAAAGAAGCTAATTCATTAATCATAGGCTGAAACGTTTACAATAAAGATAGATGGAATGGTCAAACATTTCTTACAGTCAGACATAGAAACAACTTCCCTAGCATAAAAAACTTGATTCGCAGACTGTTTTACAAATTTGAAGCTGAATTCTTTGAACGAACTTAAAGCTTCTTTAATGATTTGGTCAAACGTACCCAAGACTGACACTGGTTGAATAGTCTTGCACACCACCTGAGTATCTATTTCCATTTTTCTATCCATTGACAATATCTCCATCGCCATTCTTCTATCCATTGACAATATCTCCATTGGGCTGAACTGCATATCATAGTTCATAGGAGTCTCTTTCTCATTGTCATGTTTGTCACCCAGGATGAGATTCACGTACGATATGACTAGTTTTATCGTTTCACGCATTATGAAAAAAAGAACTCGCCAACTAAACGAGAGGAAAAAACTCGTCAAAACAACGAGAGGAAAAACACAAAAACTGCAAACAAAATTAAACCAATAAAACAAAGCAAAGGGAAAAACAATGCGAAAATAAGAGAGTAACGACCGGTAGCGGTGGAGATGGAGGAGAAAACAATGAATGCAAAAAAGACAATGAAGATGGACGTTGCCTGAGGTGGAGATAACAACAGGGAAGACGATTGGACGCCGCCTCCGATCTGCTTACTTCACGAAGGCGGCGGCCATGAAGAAAACAAAAGAGGAGAGAACTTCACTAGGGTTTGCTATGAGGAGGCGGCTCTCAACTTTTAATTTCTTTCTTTAGTTAATCCAATTTATTCATTGATTCTATAATCCAATTTATTAATTATACATTTATTTGATTTATTTCATACTTCATTAATTAATAATCATTATTACCATATCCTTCTACCCACCGGTAGTACACAATTCACAAATGATTCACAGTGATGCATAAATAAAATATGCACCAAAATTTTATTAGTGAAAGCTGAAGCCTGAAATAGATATGGTCATGCATAAATAAAATATAAAGAATTTTTTTTTTGGCGACCACCTAGGTGCTAGACACTACCCGGGCGCCTCAACTAGCGCCTAGCGCCTACTGCAACCATGATATAATTTTACATTGATATACTTTAAGTTACTTATTTAAATAGAAACATTGAGCATTAAATCAATAGTACAATGCGGATGTAAAACTAGTTTACTTATAAAAGGGTAAAGTTGGTTGAAAGTGAAGATACTTTAGAACCAATTAGATTTAATAAAATCTAATTTAGGCTTTTCAAAAAAAAAATTCTAATTTTGTTGTAGAATGTATGTGTAATCTTTAATGGTTGATCTTTGGTGATATTGGATAGAATGATTATTACGCCAAAACAACAATAGAACAAAGAAATGGAGAGAATGTTAAATTGTAATACAGAGTGCAAAGGGGAAAATGCGGGGATTCTCATTAATTCAGCCAACAGAATAACATTGTACAATATATACATGCTTTCCTATAAACTAGGAAAGATAACTAACACAGGAAGCATAATGGCCACAAAATAAAACTTCATAACACTCCCCTTGGACATTATCTTCCTGTGATCATGTCTCGTTAGAAACCTTGCTAGAAAAACCATGTGGGAAAAACCATGTCAAGGAAAAGAGTACATGATATATGTATAATCGCGTGTTACAATGGTTGCCACAAAAAAACTTTAGGCTAAGAAAACTCGGTGGGACTTGACATTAAGAGGACTTGACATTATGGGGATAAAATAAAACAGTCAATACCCAAGTACCCTATTAAAACTATACATTGGTTTTTCGCATAAATGCCAAAATCTTTTGTAGCTCGAAGATACTGGAGGATATGTTGAACACCATTCCAATATTTCATTGTAGGAGGATCACTAAATGTTGCTAGCAATTTCAACGCAAATATTAAGCCTTTTGCGGTTATAGAACTTCTGGGCCTAAATTGATGTTCCAACAACAATGAAGTAATGAAAATTTGGTCATAAGGTATCCTCATTATCCTATTCTACTCTAAATGGTTCCTTATCTACTTCAAGAGATTGGACAACCGTTAGTGTGATAAATAAATGATACCTATCCATATAAAAATCTTCTAGGCATTTTTTAAATAGGCTAACTGGTGTATAAAAACTCCTTCAAGGAGAAGCTCGATCTTCAAGTCGAGACAATACTTGAGTTTCTAGTCTTTCATTTCAGACTCCGTCTTTAGGCATTAGCTAACATCATTAAGCTCTTTATGTAATTCATTGTATTTATATCATTCATAAGGACTAAGTAGATAGATAAATAACTCCATTAGCAACTCCTTAATGAACACATAATGGCACATATTATCTACATATTCTTTTTTCAATAGAAAAAACACCTAGTCAATTATTTACTTTTCAGGTCATATAAAGACCTTTAATTTGCTGCTTAAAAAAAAGACCTTTAATTTGCAATTTAATAGTATACATGTTAGGTTTTTCATTTTTCTCATTTTGAGAACATTAAATCCTTCAGGGACTTGTCGAAATAAATATTAGTTGCATATCTAAATTTACTATTTACTGCCAATGATATTAAGTAGCGAAACTTAATGCCATTTATCGTGGGAGGGTGTATTTGATTAAAATCAATCAAGGGTTTCTACGTGAACCCTTAGCTATAAGACTCGCTTCATCACACCACCTCATTATCCTTATTCCTCTTACGTACAAACACTCATTTGTAACCAACAGGGTTAACATTCAATGGTGTACACATTATAAAGATAATTTATTTTAGCGTGTTGAGTTACGCCTTAATTGCTCATTTATATGTTAAATAGTCATGGCACTTCTAGTGTCTAACTCTAGATCCAGATTATCATATCATGGAGCACTTTGTAAAGGCAATAGTGTTTTCAACAACTATTAATATTTTCATAAATTTCTCCCATATTAATAGTTTATGGCAATATTTAAGTCAACCAGAGTCTAGTCATTTCCTAAAATTATTTGGATCTGGTCGTTTCGCATCCTAGTATTTTGATTTGGAGTTTTCGTCTTCTAGACGAACGTCTTCAAGACATAATATATATATACTAATATATATATATATATATATATATATATATATATATATATATATATATATATATATATATATAATTACCTAATTAACTAATAATAAAATATATACTATATATGTTAATTTAATTTATAGTAATGACTACCTAAAATATTTATTATACCATGAATCATGGTCTACTTTCAAGTACACTAAACTAATACTCAGTATATGCGTGTGTGTGTGTGTGTGTATGTGTGTGTGTGTGTATTAAAAATTTCTAATTAAAAACTTTTAAATAACACCTATATTGATATTTTTATTTTAATCTTTTAAATTAATATACAATTATATTAAATCACTATATTATATTCATTTTCAATATAATATTGGTTCATTTTCAAAATGTTGTATATTGATTTTTTACCATACTGTTGTAATATAGAATTAAAATTAACATGGACTTACATAATTAAATACTATTAGAATTGAATTCTTCTATTTAATTTAATACTTTATATAGAATTGAAATCTTTTATTTAATTTAATATTTTAATATTATAAATCTTTTAAAAATTTTCATTTTATTAAAGTTGAGTTATATATCTTTTTTAATTCTATAGTTAAATTACGTACGACAATTGAAATAGTTCTTCTTCAAACTTTCATGTGCATAAAAGTAAAATTTTGGTGTAAAATAAAAAAAAAATAAATCAAATGCAATCTCATTGTTATTTGTAATTCTATTTTCCATCATTATATTTCTATACATACATACATACATATATATATATATATATAAATAAATAAATAAATATATATATATATATATATATATATTAAATTCATTCAATAATAATATGGTAATTTAATGGTATTAGAATTTATTAAAAAAAAAGGAAAAATATATATTCTATTAAAATAAAAAATCTAAATAAAAATAGATATGTCAAATTTAATTTATTCTAATAAAATAAAAATTAAAATCATCTATTCAATTTATTATTTTTGTATTATAGATATTTTTAATTTCATCTGTTTTATTTTTTGAATTTTAATTAAAAATTGTTAAAATTAAATAATAATTTGATTCTAATATATATATATATATATATATATATATATATATATATATATACATATTAAATCATGGTTACATATCAAAAGTTCACTAATAAAATGTTGCATGTCAATTTGTTTACTCCATCTAACTTTTAAAAATAACTACGATATTATTACTNATATATATATATATATATATATATTAAATTCATTCAATAATAATATGGTAATTTAATGGTATTAGAATTTATTAAAAAAAAAGGAAAAATATATATTCTATTAAAATAAAAAATCTAAATAAAAATAGATATGTCAAATTTAATTTATTCTAATAAAATAAAAATTAAAATCATCTATTCAATTTATTATTTTTGTATTATAGATATTTTTAATTTCATCTGTTTTATTTTTTGAATTTTAATTAAAAATTGTTAAAATTAAATAATAATTTGATTCTAATATATATATATATATATATATATATATATATATATATATATACATATTAAATCATGGTTACATATCAAAAGTTCACTAATAAAATGTTGCATGTCAATTTGTTTACTCCATCTAACTTTTAAAAATAACTACGATATTATTACTACTATATATAAATTTCTCCTTACATAAATGATGTTGATTTTTAAAGTTTAAAAATGTGAAAAGTAAAATATATCATTATTATGATTTTAGCATTCTACTAATGAAAAATATAAGTATTATTGCATTAATTAAAGTTTTGTAGTACAAATGTTGTAAACAAATTTTAAAATAGCATAAATTATAAAAATTTACAAATATAAAATAATAGTTATTATTTAAATATTATGATTCCAAAACAAATTAATTTACGTTAATAACATAACTTAAGAAAAACTAACATAAAAATGAACTAATTGAACTAACTTACATTTGCGGAGTTTGAAAAAAATATAATGTTATTGTGTAAATGTCTCATATTTAAATATAATGTTATTAAATTAATTAAAATTCAGATGTTTAAGAATGATGCATTATCTCAGGATCTATCAATTTAAAATGAAGAATTATAAGATATAATAGAACTAAAAGAAATAAACTTTCAATAAATTAGTTAAAAACATATCATATATATACAAATATAGAACCACAAAGTCTATTATGAACCTATTATTTAAATGATGATCTAGAGAGGTTTTGATTGTGCTACATTTATGTGTTTGAAAATATTTAGAAACAAAACTAAATGGGTTTCAGACATCTATTTACTATTTATGATAACAAACAAAAGTTTAAGGCAAAAACTTGTGTGAGACAGTCTCATGAGTCTCAATCCGTGAGACGGGTTGGATCTTTAATTAACGAGGTCAAAGATCCAACCCATTAGTAAATTATTTGTTTCAATAATCAAAGATACGACCCGTGAGACGGCATGGCCATTGAAGATTAAATCCTTTTGGCAATTATTTGTTCCAATTAACGAGCTAGCAGTGTTTGCCCCTTGAAGATTAAATCCTTTTGGCATATATTGAGCCAAAGGAATTGGTGCTCATGGCTGCTTGACATGCCCCTTCGTCTTTGATCTACGGGCATGGCCATTTGTTGAGGTTTTTGCAACCCAACTTTTCGCTGTGTGCCTTGGATGTCTCACATGCTCACTTTTCTTCTTTCTATGAGTGACAATCACCCATTTTCCTTCAGATGTGCTATCATTTTGCTGTGGTTTTAAACTTTGACCAGCAGCATGTTTAATAGTGAACGGGAGTGGACGCTTTCGTTGCCTCCCATATTCCTTTTCAATACACAAAGGAGCAAATTGCCCAGTGTAATTGAGATTTGATTTGTGCTTGCGTTGGCATCAGCAAGCTCAATTTTCCCGTCTCTGGCCAATGCCATAACTTTATCCTTGAAGATAAAACACTTCTCGATCGGATAACCCAGAAGGCTATGGTACTTGCGTCCCATCTCGAGCAATTCAATGAGCCTAAGTTTGAGTAGCTCATCAAACATAGGAGATACAATAGAATCCAAGAAAGGATACGTTTTCTCCTGTCTTTCTTCAGGAGTCGGCCTTCTACCTCCCCTTGACGGGCCACAAAATGGTCTCGACCTAGGCCTTTCATTTGCTTTAGTGAAGACTGTCATTGGTGTAGCCTTCACAGTCATTGTCTCTTTCTTTTCTTATTTTGGAAAGGGTTTATTTCCTTTCTTGAATTCTTGCTTTGCAGGAGCTTTGGATGAGTTGGGCAAGTTCAATACATTGAGCTCTCCCCTAGCTTCGATGCTCAACTCCATGTCGTGAGCACGACTAGACAACTCTTCGAAGGACTTTGGCTTAATCCCTTGCACGATATAGGAGAGTTCGAAGTGCATGCCTTGGATGCACATCTCTATTGCAGAACTTTGGGATATCCTCTCATTGCAATTTAGGCATAGTTCCCTCCACCTTTCAATGTAAGCACCAGCATGTTCGTCTTTCCACGGGACAGTGGTGGTAAGTTCCAAGAAGCTGACTGTTCTCCTTGTACTATAGAAATGGGTTAAGAACTCACGCTCCATATCATGCCAACTATCAATGCAGCCGAACTCGAGATCAGTGTACCAGTCAAACGCGATTCCCTTTAAGGAACGGACAAACAACTTTACCAACAGATCGCCATAATCCCTGCATCATTGCATGTTTCCACAAAGTGGGCAATGTGTTGTTGAGAATTTCCCTTGCCATCAAATTGTTGAAACTTAGGAGGTTGATAGCCGAATGGCATTTTCAACTCCTCAATCCTTTGTGTGTAGGGCTTAGCAGGGGAGTATGAGGGTTGACCTCCATCCAACTTGCCTTTGATAGCCCCCATTATGTAGTCGTTCAGCTGATGCACCGGTATCATACCTTCGGTGATTGGTATAGTTTTCTCAGTTGCAGGCAAGTGAGAAGTAGTTTCTTCCACTGCAGGGCTGACAGGAAGTTGTGATTGCTGAGCAACCTCTCCTTGCCCCTCGGGCTACTTTCCTAGAGCACGACTTCCTTGTCCCTCCAGTTTGGAAGAAAACGCTTCGTCTTCTTTCGAACCGGAAGAAGACATTGAGCTGCCAAAATGGCTGCCATGGCAGAGTTGTCTTCTTCCAGTTTTGAAGAAGATGCTTTGTCTTCTTCCAAACTGGAAGAAGACGTTGAGCTGCCATGGCTGCGTTTATTTTTTACATCCAGCTCGGAAGAAGACAACGCAGTTAATAATTAAAACAAATATTTAATTATTTAAATATATTACACGTAAGCATTTAGGATATATGTGGATGTCTAGTCAGCTAATTTTAACCCATTACCTGATAGTAAATTGTAAAAAGGTTTAATTGCATTATTTTAAAATGTGTAAGTGTCTAATTGAAACTTTTTATAGTTGAGGGGGCTAACTGCACTTTCATCAATAGTTCAAGGGTCTATTTGACCCTTATCCCCAAAAAAAAAAAAATCAATAACAAAAAAACAAAAAACCGTCACCCCATCAACACAGGACAATAAAAACACCCCATCAACTTACTATTAATGTCGATTAAAAAATGAACATGGTAAAACACTCAACAGTGCACAGATGTACAACAAGCTACGCAGCGCTCACATGCTTACATATACTGCAATTATTTCATCTGTACCAATTACATAGACCTCGATTTGTAGTCTCAATATCAAAATGGTTAAAGTGATGGCAAAAGAAAAAAAAACAAAATCACATAGTTAGAACTCGAATATTAACATTGGAACTACAAATAAAATCCATTCATTTGAATTTGAAATATTTGATCTCTTGCTGCACAGATAACAACAAATATGAAACCTGCCAAAACAGTCAATACAATGCAATACGAAGACAAAACCCCAGATGGTAATTGAAAATTACAGCCAGACATTTTTATTAGAAATTTTAAGGAGGTGGGAGAACATATTGATACATATGTTAAATGCAGTACGGAGGCTAATGTTAGCAACGTACAACCATAAAAAAGCAAACTCTACCACGATCTAAATTATTTCGCAATAACCTCAACTCTACGATTCCCAATAATGTCTTTACCGGGTAATATATGTGTGCTAGCATTGTTTAACAGTGCAAATGCGATCGCCCTGTACCTACATTACCTTTAAACGCTACTTTCGGACATAATATAAACATGGAGATTAGTCGAATCTAGGAAAATAACCCCAAACACATTATACAAAAATACAAATTTAAAACTCCATTGAATATTAGCGAATTGACCGAAAGAAAAGTAGGATGGTATAAACGAACACCGTAATGTTATTTCATCTGACTCAATTATTTACAAATCAACCTATACTCTCAAAATCAACATGTTTATAGAAATTGACAAAAAGCACATAGGCACTACTCAAATATTATGATTGGGAAACACAATGGCCAAGGGGTCATCTCTGTATGCATATATACCAACACATACACAATGAATTCTATCCTATAATTAACTGTTCCATCCAATTCCCACAGAACAAAGAAAATGAAACGCACAATTGAATACTGTACGGTAATGTGCATTTATACCAGTTAATTAATATCATGGTCTGATTCATTCGGTTATAGGGGTAGGAGTTCCAGGTCGAACAGACACATGTGGATCCACCAAACGGTGGGGAAGGTCTTATTAACATGTTGTAGGGGTGTGTATGCCATAGTGAAGGTAGTGTGCATTTATAATGCGTAGTGTAGGCTAAAAACAGAACTTGATTAACCAAGGTGGGTTCTAACTATTACATTTTTTTTAAAGAGCGGGATTAATTTTTTAATCACTAGAAACTAGAGAAGTTTTGTACGGGTAAGATCTTAGGCCTTGTCTCATCTAGAAGGAATAAGTGTTATAAACTAACTAACCCATCTCATATATGTATTACTGTAATGAGATATCCCAGTAGTCCGGTTGCAGGTGCAACCATTTAATTACTCAAATCTAGGCCATCCATCAACTCTTATAACAGTATTACAGACAACATACGTAACTTCGAAATGCAATCAATATTATCAGGCTAATAAGTATAGTAAGTTGGGGTGCTCAAACTGGTGACATTCAATTAAATCATTTTATTGGATTATTAACTTTATTGGATTATTAGGATTCAATCCAGGGGAGGACTCTGACCTTAGACCCATTGCGTATCGGATGTGGTTTGATGGAAGAATTCAGTATTCCTCCACCCTTTAAATCTTATACTCAGAGGTAGATAAGTTCGCATGTTAACAACTAGAAGCTAAGGCCAGTAAGGAATGAGGATACTTATCAATAACTATTGAGAATTTGGTACTATAGTTAGGTTCATAAATAGCTGTAAAGGATGAACAAACAGTGACGATCGATGAACCCCGTATAAAAACACACCACAGCCCAAGCAGGAACCCAGGATGTAAACGTCCGGAATTAACACACCCGCAGAAGCACAGATGGCGTAACTGTAAGACTTTTCCCAATACAATATATTATATATATTGTGGGCCTTAATAACGTGGTGCAAGTGGGCTAGGCCCATTAAGCTATAGGTTGGATAGGAGATCTAGGTTTAGTCCAATCCACCATATCTACTATACTAATGAGAGCCAAAGAGAGTTAGGCCTAAAATGGGTAGAAAAAATGGCGGTCAAATTATTTAATCAAATAGATGGTTCAGATGAATTATTTAATCAAATAGATGTTAAGATAATTCAGATTAATATTATTAATAGAGAGTACCTAATTTAACCCTACTTTTACGATTATCCGTTAAGTTTTTCGTTAAATATTCTTTTCTCCGTTAATATTTCGTTAACTTTTAACTTACCCATTAATTTCTATAAGAAAGGTCTTAGGTTCAAACCTCATCTCAATCAAATTTGACATAATTAAATTTCTCACTCTATTTTACTCTTATTAAATTAAATAAATTAGTAGCTACAACAAAAAATGATACATTTTCAAAAAAAAAAATGATACATATATATTTCTTTAATTTAGAATTATGTGTCTACAATACCTTTATTTTAAATAAGAGAAATAATTTCATTAGTTATACTGTCTTTATTTTCTCTCATGCAAAGATTCTTTACATTCAAATTTATCAATTGATATTCATTACATTGTCCATTATCTTATTTTTACAATATCTTGTAATTAAATATCAAAGTTATAGTACACAATAATGTATATTTATTTACCAAGTATTTTATTAATACTATGAAAAAAATATTTTAAAAATAATTTGAAGCTAATCATATTAACTACTTGGGGATTGGTTGACAAAAAGAGTACTCAAATAATAACCCAACAAATTGAAGCGAAATCACTCTATTTTACTCTTATTGAATTAAATAAATTAGTAGTTACACCAAAAAATGATACATATATATTTATTTAATACCATGAAAAAAATAAAAAAGAATAGTTTGAAACCAATCATATTAACTACTTGGGGGATTTGTTGACAATGGAAGTACTAAAAAAAACCATAACCCAGCAAATTGAAGCGAGAAACTACCTTTTAATATATTTGGAATACATAATATTTTAAATTTTCAAATTTTTATTAATTTATTTAATCTTTTTTCTTAAACTAGGGATTTTTTTTATCCATAATAACTCATTCAACAATAATGGTTGAACCAAATGAACCCCAAGCAGAACACCTAAAGGAAAGTCCATAGCTCCTATATCATAATCCCATTGCATGACGTTGTCATCTATGCAACCAACAATAACCGAATTGCAAATAACATATTACCAACAAAAAGGAAGAGAACAAATAGTAAAGATGAAAACAATGACAATGTTACTCAAAAGAGAATTAAGAACACTTAGAAAAATTCAAATTAAAAGTAGTATTTATTTAGACTATCATTTTTAGACCAAATACTTAGACTATCGATTTTACAAGGTTGCAAACATTTATTTTAGTAATAATTATAATGAATTTTCTATATTATCTTGGATTCATATACTTTGAGTTAGATATTTAAATAAAAAAAAATTTCGACATCAATTACCCATGTATAAACTTCTCCTATATAATCTTGCATTGATATACTTTCAAATATTTATTTAAATATAAACATTGGGCATTAACCCGTTCGCGCAATGCGCGTATAAAACTAGTGCCTATATAAGCCTGCATTGATGGGATGCATGATAGACAATCATATAGACACCTATAGACATGGTACTCACACTGCTCAGAAAATACCAGGACACTATCTAGGGTTCTGAGTCAAGTGTGAGACAAAGCGACTAACACAAGCAACACAACAAGGCATCAACTATGCGTAAATTATTACGTTTATTATTACCTATTAATATTACCTAATTTAATATTGCGTATTATTTGGCAAAAATGGTAAATATATAGTAATATTATACATATTAATTTTGGTAAATGGTAATTATTTGGTTTAATATTACCATATTAATATTACCTTAATTAATTTGTATATTATTTATGGCATGTAGTAATGTATGATAATTGCTTGTTTTGAAATATTAATGCATTCAGTTTTTCCGGTATTAAATTCATAATTAAATTATTATTCAATTTTGAACAAATTATTAAGTTTTAATTTATTTGAATTTGAATTTTAATATTGAATATTCGGTTTAAATTGTATTCAGTGTTACAATTTAAATATTTAATTGTGGAGTTTGAGTTCGTAATATGCATAATCTGAGCATGCTATATATGTTTTATTTTATTGCACTAATTATATTATTTGATTGTTATAATTATGCCTTTAGAAAAGCATGTTCATTAAGATTGAATTTAGAGTCTTTTAGGACTGAATTAATTGCTTATTGTGCATGTTTTAGTACCTTTTAGGTGAATTTAGTGCCTTTAAAAATAGATTATGCCCTTCTTTTGGAGGATTTCAAAGCACATAAAGTACATAAAACTTTTCATAGTACTACCCTATTTAAAGCCTTATACTTAGGTCAATCTACATTTATATAGATCAACCAAACGATTTTACTTCAAATATGAGAACACATGATTTAGGGAAGTTTCTTGGGGAGGAATACTAGTTCCCTGGCCCTGGCTTTCACGCATTGTTGGCTCAAACCGCCATATTGCTACTAGTCCCCTTGCGACGCTACTCTGTCTAAGGAGTTGGTTTTTAATGGAGCCTTAGCACCAACCAACGTTCCTGGGAGTATACTTAAGGATTGTCTATCATGTTTTAGTTTAATTTGTTTGATTAGGCTTTAAATACCCTTGCCATTGTGATTATGTTCAGTTTTGGTCAATTAAAGAGTAGCTATAGCATCTTTAATTTACTTAAATTACATATTAAGGATTAATCACATAAAGTTTAGGCAAGAAACCTTGTAGTTAACTCTGCGTTATATAACGAAATTTAGCCCACAGGCAATTTTGTTATATTTAAAGGGTTAATTAGGATAAAATACTAAACTATGATCATAATTTGCCCACTGGGATTATGCATCGGCATATAGCTTGGTAGTTTTGTCATTAAGGGTGGATAAACCTTACCCAAATCGTACCCATTCCGTTTCCACCATTCAGATTTGGTAATATTATGTGCTTTAGTTACCCTCTCTCTCTATTATGTGTCTTAAAAATCCTCACCAAGCCTTAAGTTAACCGCTTATTTGGACTAGTCACATAGTATCTTTACAAATATGGAAACATTAAGAAGGTGTCTTACCATAATTTGGTTGTCATTGTTAAATATTAATGGTGGTTATAATGTTGATTATTACCATCAAATATTTTAATTAATGAAACCGTGAATGTTAATGTAACCCCTCGGTTTTCCGACAAAGTTAAGGTTCGAAAATATTTTTTTTAAGCTATGACATTTATGAGAAGGTCTCTCGGTGTTCGAAAGAATTTTTTTTGAGACTAGTTATTAATAAGCTGCGATCTACGTACCGGTCACGAACCGTAAAATGTTAAAGGATGCTTATACAGTTCGAATTTTCCTAGAGATTAGATTATTAAGTATGATACGATTAAGCCTGAACTTCTAGTTAGTTCAAGTAAGAATTTAAACAGTCTGTAAGGGTAAAATTATTACGGACCTTCGTACCTATATTTCGTGAGATACCGAAAAAAAATTCCCAATTTTAGTGGTTATCGACGGGATTATTTTTAGGATAATTTTGGTGTTAGAATTTTCCCGAATTAAGTTATAACCCTCCAAACTTTCATCTGATTTAACCCCAAACTGGCAAAGTGAATTTTTACTCTTCAAGAGCTACCATGGAGAGTTGACATGTGGCACTCCTAATTACCACATGGTGGAGGTAATTAATGCATGTCATAAGAGGTATGGGAATGTTGCACTTGTTTCTTAAACACCAAGCAAAACTCACCATCATCCTCTCTCTCATCTCCCACACACACACATTTTCGAAAATATTAGGAGGAAAAGAAGAAGAGAGAAAAGCTTAGTCTTCCACTTTGTGATCAAGAACTCCCTAAGCATCTCTTCAACTCAAGTGCTCTAGTATAGGTAAGACTTTGGTTTTGTTCGGTTAAATCCTTCCTAGAACTTAAGTGTAAACTAAAGGTGCATGAAAATGTTGTTTTTATGGTGATTTTGTTTAGGATCTTTGGTGAAAGGTTCGAGGGAGGAAATCATCAACTTCTACGGTTTTAAAATCTCCTAAAGAGGTAAGGAATCCCTTAAGTAGGCTTAGTCACTTGAAGGTGATCAAATGCTAGTAGATTATGTGACTAGGAATTTTATATGAAAATTATGTGTTAAGTTTATGGATCTACAAGTTGGCTCAAAAGACTATAGTTTGATTTTTGGTAAATTTTAATATGCATGTTCATAGTTATTTTATGCATGTATATGTTGTGTTAGGTCCATATATGCTTATATTTGTGAAAATGGTGGAAGATCGGGTCGTTACAACCCCGTTCTTGCAGCCCGAAGTGGGCAGAATCGAATGGACGCGGCAGTGGGCGCGCGTCCACCGCGCGCCCATCGCGGGAGAAGGTCTCGGCGTCACGGCCGAGAGGCCGGACGCGGGCACGGACGCGCGTCCGCTGCGCGTCCGTGGGCGCTCAGTTTCGGCGCCATTTGCCGAACGTGCGGACGCGGCTCGGACGCATGCGTCCGCTGTGCGTCCGCAGCTGCGGCCAACCGCGTGTCCGCGCGACGCGGACTCGTTTTCGACTCGTTTTTTACCAAACTTTTCCCCGATGTTTTAATCCCGAATGTTATGATGTTTGGAAGGCCTACGGGCAACCGGGTAAATTTTTAAAAGCTCGAATATTATTTTTGTAAATTATATTCATTTAACTTGGGGAAAAATTGTGTTTTTAAGAAATAAATGTGACTATTGTCACTTGGATTTTCACGATGAAAAATCATTAACAAATATATGTGTTTTGGAAACACATTTGAATGAGAATGATCGTGTGAGTCCTCACACGAACATACTAATTAAATTCAAGGATGAAAGAATGGTTGAAAACCCTAGTTTCTAGATAATGTTGTTGAAGACATTAACTTCTTGGGAGGCTTGTGAGCCGGGGCCCGGAAGTTAGTGAAATGTTTGACTTTACGGGAGGCCTGCGGGAGCCGTGGCCCGAAAGTTATTGTAATGTTGACTTCTTGGGAGGCTTGTGAGCCGGGGCCCGGAAGTTAGTGAAATGTTTGACCTTACGGGAGGCCTGCGGGAGCCGTGGCCCGAAAGTTATTATAATGTTGACTTCTTGGGAGGCTTGCGAGCCGGGGCCCGGAAGTTAGTGAAATGTTTGACTTTACGGGAGGCCTGCGAGAGCCGTGGCCCGAAAGTTATCGAAATGTTTGACTTCTTGGGAGGCTTGTGAGCCGGGGCCCAGAAGTTAGTATAATGTTTGACTTCTTGGGAGGCTTGTGAGCCGGGGCCCGGAAGTTAGTATAACGTTTGACTTTGCGGGAGGCTTATGAGCCGGGGCCCCAAAGTTATTGAGATGTTTGACTTCGCGGGAGGCTTGTGAGCCGGGGCCCCGAAGTTATTGAGATGTTTGACCTGCGGGAGGCATGAGTGCCGCGACCCGAGGTTCTTGAAAACATTCTAAGATTACCTTGTACTTATCCAACAAGGAATTAAGTGATTTTACTACTTATAAAATCTAGTTACTCCGTAACTAGATCGCAGAATAAAATGTCGTAATTCCTGATCAGTAAAGTGTGCGTATTGTGAAACTCACTTTTGAATTAAATGTTGGAATTCTCGGGAATGGAAGTATTATGTGCCGATGTCACTTATATACTATATTGTACTATTTTGTTGTTAATCTGATTGCAGGTAGAATGCGACCGTTGGGTAAAGTTTACATTTTCTGAATATTATGTTGTTTTTGAAACCTTTGTTTACTTTCGAGTGACAATGGATTTCCTTACTTAGCCGTCGTGCTAACTACACTTCATTGTATCCTTTATCAGATGGAAACTAGTGTGGGCTCCTAGAGCCCAGCGGACTCAGACCCCTCTGAGTTCGAGTTCCCCGTGCTTGACTATGATGATTACACCCATTATCTACTTGACGGAGACCCGTACGCCCCGGGCTACGCACCAGATCCGCCTGCATTGACTTGTACTCCTGAGCCTACTCCCGCTACTGTCTCACCGGTGGTACCAGTTTGGTCCCCCTTCCCCGTCGAGCCGATGTGTCCTTTCGACGCCCTCCAAGCCAGCTTTGGGTTCTACCCCATAGAGATCCTACCCGGTAGCAACCCTCTCGAGTTTGTGGTCCACTATCCTTACCCGTGGGATCCGAGGCCCCCGGACTACCACGACGAGTGGATGATGTATATGAACACGTGCCGATTTCTGGACCACATAATGTGGTTTGAGGGTGAGTGGCATGTTGTCTGGGGCACCTACACGGGCCCAGTGTACCACTCATTAGACTAGGTAGTGTCTAGAGTGGGGAGTGCAGTCAGTTCTTTTGTGTACATATCTTTTGTAGCGGTGCCAGTTCTAGAATGACTATCAAGGCCGGGTCTAACTAAACTCTTTTGGTGGGCTGTATCTTAAACCTTGGTTCTTTTGGTAGCTCGTTTAGCTACACTTAATCAATGCCATGAAAATGCATTTTATTTTGATGGTTATGTTGATTTTGTGCAGTATCCTTATCTTTAGCCTGTGCATCTAGAATGAATCCTATCTGGATGTGATTGGGTTTAGTCTAGGTGTGGCGGTAACTACTCCAATTGTTCGGTATAGCCGAGTCGGGGTGTTATAGTTAATATGGTATTCAGTTATAAATCCTGAATTGTTTCCAATTAAGTTTATGCGACAATGTTCCAGTCAAGAAAATATTTTGGTCATTATTATGTTCTTGGCATTTTTCGGAGTTTAAATTTTATTAAGTTTCAAAATTATATCCGAGAATGTTTCTACAGTTAGTGGTTTTAACTATTGTTTTTCCATATTTAGTCTCCTATTTAATGTGATAATATTATTATGGCTATTGTTTTTTGGATTATTTGCAATTTGCCATTAATGATAATAATATTAATTGGGTTATGAATAATCAATTTAGTAATTTTGGAAAAACATATTTGCTAAGGCAATTGGCTATTGCCACTAATTCCATAATTCTTTAAGTTCTTTGAATTATGATTTTAATTCGTTATGCCCATAATTTTGTTAAGTATGAATAAGAGTTAATACCTCCAATGGTCCTCCGAGTATTAGTGATTTACCAGGTGTGGTCCCTCGTCTTTAAAACGACCAGTAATCGTCCTTCTAGTTTAAAAAAATTACCGCTCGTGGTCCTCAGTTAATTTTTCCGTCAAGAGGGCGTTAAATGAGAGGGCAAAAGTGTACTTTCCCCATTATTTTCTTTGTTCTTCCACCGACGCCACTTGCCACCACGGCCTCCGCCTTCTCCTTCTCGACGTACTGCCATTTTTCCATCCGGCGAAGCAGCATGGCGATGAGGTTTTGGATCCAACGAACTGGGTACAACGACGAGCTTCCAGAGAATTGAACAAAACATGCGAGCGAAGAAGATTGCGACGTGGTCTCTCCCCCTGCGAACGACAGTGGTGGTCCGGCTTCAACTTCTCCTTCAATAGCAAGATTTACTGGTACGAGTTCCAGACTCCCCAGTGTGACGCCGTCAGATCCACCGCCATCGTTACCGTCGT
Organism: Ipomoea triloba; assembly: GCF_003576645.1. Classification (NCBI taxonomy): domain Eukaryota; kingdom Viridiplantae; phylum Streptophyta; class Magnoliopsida; order Solanales; family Convolvulaceae; genus Ipomoea; species Ipomoea triloba. The sequence goes on along the minus strand of NC_044921.1, from coordinate 565,543 downwards.
GACACCAGACCATATTATTCTATCCAACTGTGGCGAGTCCCTCGTTGTTCTTTGTTGGAATGATGGTCATATTATTGTATCCAACTGGTCAGCTTGTATCGGCAGACCAGTTCGCTATTCCCCTCTCTGTCGACCACGGTTCTCTTCTCCGGCGAAAACAACAGGCGACACAAGCTGACAGGCAATGGCGAGGCTGTGACCGGCATGACTTCTACCCAGGCAAGCTCTCTCCCTCTCATATTTCACCTTCCACCGCAAACTGCAACCAACTGTGGGACTCCCTCGCTGTTCTTTGTTGGAATGGTGCTATAATCTCATCAATGGAATGAAGGTTTTTGATCCCTCCAACACATACAATGTTTCAGCAGAGAAATTGAACGAGAAAGGTGCAAAGAAATGGAACCTGGAGCTCATCATTTCGATTTTTTCTCCTGTTTCTTCTTGATCAATTCATCAATGTACATTATTCCTTTCCTTTTGTATACTTCAGGGGGCTTACAGCTCAACCTCATGTCTGTAACCCAATTTGAGGTACAATAAACAGCCCTAAAATTCTGCTCGTGCTTTGAAACCAACTCCAACAATCTTGAGAAAGCTAAAGAATTTAGCTTCCATTGCTATGAGAGGAGACAAGAAGCACTAAGGCGGCTGAACGATGTTGATGGCGTTCCTGCTGTAGGCTGGACGCAGGACACCGGTACTCCGGTAGGCAGGGACGGGAGAAGCAGCAAGAACGCGAGGTAAAGAGCCAATGAAGTGATGAGCTGCGTGATCTAAAATGTTAGAGCCAGTTGTGGGTGGGATTTGAGTTTTTGCGTTTAAGGGGAACTGTCATTGCATAACCACCACCATAATCATCATCAGCTCTTACATGGGAGATTAGGAGAAACGCACCGCCACCTTTGCTGCCGAAGAAGCACGCTTTTGCAGAGGAGAACGTGGTCGAACATGCAAAATTCTTTAAAGATCACGTTAATCATCATCGGAAAGATCACGTTCATTTCAATTCTTTAAAACAAAAATTAAAACATTTGGGTGAAAGGACAATTTTGCCCTCAAATTTAACGCCCTTTTGATAGCAAACTTAACTGAGGACCACGAGTGGTAATTTTTTTAAACTAGAAGGACGATTACTGGTCGTTTTGAAGATGAGGGACCACACCTGGTAAATCGCTAATATTCGGAGGACCATTGGAGGTATTAACTCGTATGAATAATGAATATTAGTGTAAATTCGTACTTTATAGTTGGTTCATACTCTTTAGATTGTTTTATGAATTTGATCACATTAAGTGCATAATATTAGGATTAATTATGCAATTAGGGTTTATGAGATTTTGATTTACAAATGACAATATATATATATTTTGGTTAAATATTTTTTTGAATTTTTAAATTCGGTCTATTTCTCATAAATTTGATCTTTATGTATTAAAACATTTTAATGGGTTTAAAGTTTGAAATTTCAAAGTATATATTTATTACTTTACTATTCAAAAATTTGGGCCTATTTGATTTGGTCTCATTAGAGTTTGAATATTAAGTTTATGCTTTGAATGCTCATATTAAAAATTGTCTTAAGTTATGCGATTTGTTTAGAATATATGAGCTAAATGTCTAATTTTATGCATATTAATTTGTCTAACACATAATATTTTGTTATACAATTTTTTTTTTTTTTACTATTATGCCTTTAGCAATGCATAAATTTAGGGTGGAATTATATTAGTTCCTAATTAAGTTGGACTTATGCATAAACTTTAGTTACGGTAGTGCTTGAACTTAGTACTTTTTGGACCGTTGATTTAGTTCACCCATTTATGCTTTATCATAGGTGAACCATGTAATTTTGGTGTATACCCTACAATTTTTTTTTTAGGTTTATACCCCCAAACAATTATACATTGAGTGCATATGAATTGAGGAGGCATACTAGTTTTATGGCCAAGACTTAAGAACATCTAGTGCCACTAGTCCCCTTAAATATCATATATTTGGACTTTCCCATCACGATATGGTATAATCTGTTTGTTAAAATATTTTTTAAATTATTACTTGCCAATGTGATTTGATTTCAGTTCATTAAAGAATAGCCATAGCATCTTTAATTTACTGATTTCTCTTAAGTTTGAATCACATAAAGGTTAGGCAATGAATTGATAATTGTCTAGTGATCTTATAATTTTAATTTGGTTGGGGAGTAGCCACAACATCCTTTAATCAGTTAAAATTATATATTGAGCAGTTTATCTTCATCACATAAAGTTTTAGACATATCATTTGTGATTAATTGTATTTAATATGATGGAATTTAGCCCACAGGCAATTTCATTATATTTGTATGATTAATTAGGATTAAATACTGGACTATGATCATAATTTAGCCCACAGACAATTATGTATCGGAATATAGTTTAGTAGTTTTATCAGTGATGATGGAAACAAATAAATTTATTTAGTTTATGATTATTTCCATCTCTATCATAAAGTTTAATTTTATGATGCAAACTTTAGATCATATTTCTTAATTTACCCACAGAGATTAAGAAAAGGAACATGATTTTTAAGTTTTATCATAATAGTTGTAATGAATCTCGTTGATTAAAACTTTAGCCTACAGGCAAGTCTTATATCACTTGATTCTTCAACTCATTTGATAATTGTTTCATCATAAAATTTCAGTTGGATCTAATTGAGTAAAACTTTAGCCCACAGGCAAGTTTTATGTCTCTAGATTCTTCTGTCTATTTAATAATTGAGATGAAATTTTATCATAAGGGTTTTAATTGAATTTAATAGAATTAAAACTTTAGCCCACAGGCAAGTTTTATGACAATAAATCCATCACCCATTAGATAATGATTTTATCACAATTTCTTAGAATTTATAAATTTAGTTAAATTATACTTCTAAGTTTTCATGGTTTGCATTGGCAAAACATGTATTTAGTTACTTCCCAAAATTTAACCACTTTTATTAATTATTTCGCGAATCTTGCTCGGTTATTTGGACTAACTGTAGTAAGTTACGTGATATATTTGATATACCTCTTTTGGTTTTCAAGAATAAAAATGTACCTCTTCGAGCCAAATTCCAACTTCGTTTTGAAAAGTGTATTTTAGTATATCCAACTAATGGTGGGGAATTATATCTTCATTATTTAGTTGGATTGGAACCAAATATTGATTATTTAGTATGCTCAACTAATGGTGGGGAATTATATATCTTCATTATTTAGTTGGTCAAATCAATTCTGACTACGTATATCATTAATTCTGCTGAAGAATATTTTAATTAGTGGGAGTGATAATTTAGAAAAAGATCATTAAGATGCTCCATTAAGAGATTCCACAAGTATTAATCTTGTATTTGTTCATATAAATTCATAAGTTCAAATTATTGAACATTTGGTTGTGCAACATATTTATGAAAATGTTGTAACAATATTAAGGAGTTTATTAGAACAAAACATTTAACTTGTGATACACTGTTTTTTAAATAAATTCTTTAGCATTTAATAGAGTCTTTAGTTTCTTCAAAATTGATCCTAGGCCATTCTGGTTTATAAGGCTCAAGACAATTTTGCAAGACATAAAAGTAAGACTCATAATACTCAGTGAACCTTGAAGTTATTTGGGAAGTTATATATATGGTGTATATTTAAAATTCCACATTTATGGACTTAGAGTTTTGGTTTATTGTTTAAGTTGTTGGAATGCTTCTATGACTAAACTATTTGTTGGCTATTTTGATGAGTGGGAGTGACAGACGTGTCAACTCCAAGCTCTTGGCCGTTAGATGTAGTGCTTAAGATAAGTTATAAAACTAGTCATGGAACATAGTTAGCATTATGCTAACATTAAGAGATCTCTACTTCAAACATAGTTAACATTAAGGATCTTAGAGATCATGAAATGTACTCTCTTGTACAATTTGGATGATTTTCTCTTTTAAGTTGCGCATATATTTTATTTTGAGAAACATCCCTTAAGGTACCAAGAATAAACGTTGGGTTTGTTCATAAAGGACTTAAGTTGGAGAATAAAAATGCATGTGATGCATAGAAGATATTACTCTATCGAGTGGAGGACATATCACTATGATTCATGTGTTTTGTTCTTTGATGAGAGTTGTGCTAGTACTTGCACCAAGTGGGAGACACTTTTCCCAATACAATATATTATATATATTGTGGGCCTTAATAATGTGGTGCAAGTGGACTAGGCCCATTAAGCTATAGGTTGGATTGGACATCTAGGTTTAGTCCAATCCACCATATGCCTATATAAGCCTGCATTGATGGGATGCAGGATAGACAATCATATAGACACCTACAGACATGGTACTACCAGGGCACCATCTAGGTTCTAGGTTCTGAGTCAAGTGTGAGACAAAACGACTAACACAGGCAACACAACAAGGCATCAACTATGGCTGCAGATCAACGATCTATGCTTCCGCAATTACGAGGTTAGGTTACTCGTAAACTCATTCTGTATATGTTTAGATAAGATTTATGATCTTACAGTAAGTACCAGCACAGTTCATCCATGGTCAATGAACCGGCACAAGGAGTGGGCGAATGTAGAACCCCACAAGGAGGCGAACGCACATACTGAAATACGCATAAAAAACCCACCGGACATTTATATATTTGGCCCCCAAACAGGCAAACACACATCATGGGAAAACACTACATAGGCGCACTCCAAAAACAAATGCACACTCATATTAGTTGTCGCCAGGAAAACTTACCAGGCCCCGGAATTGCCGCCACGGTGGTGTAGAACAACTGTGCAACGCCCCTAGGTCTCGAAGACGGCAACTGTAACGTAGCCTGAAGGATAGACAACACCGTAACCAATATTCATTTAAAATTTAAAAAAAAAAAAAACAAGCTATTAAAAAAACTAATTTTATCAATTATGGGAGCATAACACAGTTCCGTGAATACCCCTCCCTAATTATCTTCCACCAATTTTAAAACAAAATCCAATTAAATCTTAGCCTTAATTTAACACTAAATGAGTGGAGCACAGTTGTCCATAGGGACTCATGGGACCAGTATCTATATATATATATATATATATATATATATATATCATTTTTAAAGTCATTAATTAAATAATAATATGGTAATTTATTAATGGTAATAGAATTTATATAAAAATATATATATTCTATTAAAATAAAAAAAATTCTAAATCAAAATAAATATGTCAAATTTAATTTATACTAATAAGATAAAATTGAAATCTTCTATTTAATTTATTATTTTTGTATTATAGATATTTTTAATTTCGTTTGTTTTATTTTTTGAATTTTAATTAAAAATCGTTAAAATTAAAATAATAATTTGACTTGAATATATATATATATATATATATATATATATATATATATTGCTAAAAAGAGAAAATAATAACTATAATACATATATACATATTGAATCATTGTTGCATGTCAATTTGTTGACTTCATCTAACTTTTAAAAATAACTACGATATTATTACTATTATATCTAAATTTCTCCCTACATAAATGATATTAGTTTTCAAAGTTTAAAAATGTGAAAGGTAAAATATATCATTATTATTATTTTAGCATTCTACTCATGACAAATATAAGTATTATTGCATTAATTAAAAGTTATGTAGTACAAAGGCTATAAACAAATTTTATAAAATACCATAAATTATAATAATTCACAAATCTAAAATAATAGTTATTATTTAAATATTATGAGTCCAAAATAAATTAATTTACGTTAATAACATAACTGAATAAAAATTAACATAAAAATGAACTAATTGAACTACTAACTTACGTTTGCGGAGTTTGAAAAAATATAATGTTATTGGGTAAATGTCTCACATTTAAATATAATGTTATTAAATTAATTGAAATTCACATATTTAAGGATGATGCATCATCTCGGGATTTATCAATTTAAAATCAAGAAGAATAAGATATAATAGAACTAAAAGAAATAAATTTTTAATAAATTAGTTAAAAACATATCATAGATCTATAAATATTAAACCACAAAGTCTATTATTGATATCTGCTATTTTGTACAATTATTTACCCCTTATTTTAGTTCTTTTGAGGTTTATTTTCTGTATCCTAGTAGAATTGGGAATTGTTTGTGTGTTATATTGTCCAAGTGCTGATTTATCTACTAGGAACAACAAAGGAAGAATATTGGAACATTTTGGACAAGTTCTGGAAGAAAAAGGAAATTACAAGGAAGAATACAAATTGGAAAAGAATTGGAAGTTGCCTAATGGGCCAAGGCCCATCTACCTCCTATATGTTTGACCTATTCTCTACAATTGAAGGAGGTTCCCTTACAGAGTTCTGAACCCTAGCTTTTAGTTTATATTTCCCTAGCATAGTTTAGATTAATTACACATTAGATTAGTTAATTTCAAGATTGGAATCAAAGATTGAAGATTTGATTGTTCTTTATCAGTTAAGTTCTCTTATTCCTTTATTACTTTCTTGCAATATTTATGGTTATTAATTATTGCTTTGTTTTGTTTACTCCCATCATGCGGGAGTAGTTCGTTTATGGGTTTGGATTAGGGATCCTTTGTTAATCTTGATGTTCGATTTATGATTAATTGCATAAATGGATTGAATCTTTTACCTAGGGTTTATGTTGATTTGGGGATTTCTTTGTACTAGTTATTGGTTTTTGGCCAGAATTAATTGCTAGTCTAGGAGAGGGATTCATTACAACGACAGTTGGATGGAGACCTCGAGCCTTACCAATTTCAACCTAATTTTCCTGCTATGAAAGTAGAGGTAATTTTGGGGGCTTACAATGCTTAGGTGCTTAAGGTTATGATTGATGCATCACGATAGTGGGGCAATCTTAGCCTAATTCTCTTATTGATTACGAAAGTAGCTGAGTCGAATTCTTTTGTGCATTGCCCATATATCCCTTGGTTAATTATTCTTTCCCTAATCCTGAGTTTGTTAGAACATCAAGGTTACAATCCCCCTAATCTGGCCCACACCTTTATCATATAGTTTTTATCTTAATCAATTGTTTACTTTTATTCCACATCATTCAGTCTTTGTTACTTGGATTCTATAAATTCATATACTCTAGTGCCTGGTAATTCACACAGTTACGTGCCATAACACCAATCCTCAGCGGAACGACATTACACCCTTTTTACACTCATCATTTGTGCTCATCACATTTTGGCGCCGTTGCCGGGGATTGGCTTATTTTGTTTTGATTGTGTGATTAATTTCTTACTAGCATTAGAGTTAGTGAATTTTAGGAGATCAAGTTTTATTTTATTCTTTATTCGGAAAAAAAAATTATATTTGCACTAACCCATAACTAGTTCCTTCCAAGAGTGTTTGTGGTTGTGTTAGACAACAGGTTACCCTCCTTTTATGCACACTAGATCGAAAGGGAGCACGAATCTTCGTCCCTACGATCTAAATCTTGAGAGAAAGTTAAGGAGGGAGAAGAAGGTGTTACTTGATTGGCTTCGAGAGTTTCAGGACTTCGAAGTTGAAGCTATCACTCAGATTCCATCGTACAAGAAGTTTCTGAAGAATATTTTGGGCAATAAGAAAAAGCCAGAGAAGAGTGCGGTGGTGGATCTAAGCGAAAGAGCCTTGACCTGTGCAGTTCTTCAACATAAACTACCTCCTAAGCTGAAAGATCCAGGTAGTTTTTCCATCCCTTGCATCATTGGTGGATTTGTATTTGGGGGTGCTTTGTGTGATCTAGGTGCCAGTGTTAGTCTTATGCCATATTCTTTATGTAAGAGGCTCAACCTGGGAACACCAAAACCCACCTCCATGACCCTATAGATGGCGGATCGCTCCATAAAGCGTCCGGTGGGAGTTCTAGAGGATGTCCCGGTCATGATTGATCAGTACTTTATATCGGGGGATTTTGTTGTTATGGATATAGAGGAGGATGCCAAGGTTCCTATTATACTTGGTAGACCTTTTCTCGCTACTGTTGGTACACTTATTGATGTGAGGAGAGGAAAACTAGTGATGGAGGTGGCTGAGAACAAGATTGAGTTTGACATATTCAAAATGGCGAAACACCAGCCCTCGTATGTTGATGAATGTTACTTGATAGAAGGGCTGGTTGAGGGCACTGCTAAGAGTAGAAAGATTGAGTTAGGGGATTTGCATGATTCCCCTATTGATCCTGGACGCCCTAAACTGTCAAGTGTGCTGAAACAAAAGAAAAAGTTCTCTGGTTCTGGTGGTTTCTACAAAAGATGGATGAGGGAGCTGTCTAAGTTCAAAAGGCCACCGGATCGCGTGGTCCACAATCCCACTTGATATCCATGAGGTTGAGTCGAGCTGACGACAGTAAACTTAGCGCTTCATGGGAGGCACCCCATGTTATCCTTTACTTTTTGCACTTTATTTTACTGCACTTTTCTTTATAATTTTAGTTCGGAGTAGATTAGGATTTTTCGTTCTTTACAGGGTGTTCTCTGGGGTTGTTTTGGTGTGAGATTTGCTTTCTTTTACCTTTGAGAGAGTGGGAAATGGTTAGATTTGAAGAGGTTAGGTGTTGTAACATGTCAAAATTGCTCTAGGACTAACTTGCAGGTGAAACCGAGCTTGGGCGCGAAAAAGGACAAAACTGCGCAAGGCGGAGTCTGGATCACGGCCACTGTCACGGCCGTGACCCAGGCCGTGATGCCGAGGCGTCATTTTTTCGACAAACAGAGCGAAACAGGGCTCTGGGTCACGGGCTGCATCCCGGCCGTGACCCAGGCTGTGATGGCGGCCCAGAAATTCCAGTGTGTTCCGGGCGAAAGAGGGCTCTGGGTCACGGGCCGCATCCCGGCCGTGATGGCGTCGGCAATTTCCAGTACCGAACAGGCGAAATAGAGCTCTAGGTCATGGGCCACCTCCCGGCCGTGACCCAGGCCGTGATGGTCTGATGCCTTCCAGTGCTGAGAGCGAGTTTGAGGGCTCTGGGTCACGGGCCGCATCCCGGCCATGACCCAGGCCGTGATACGAGGCCGTAAGTTTTGCAAAAAAAAAAAAAGTATATAAAAAAATGTTATGTTTTCTAGTTCGTTTTTTCTAGTTCGTGAGGCCTTGTTTGTCCATCAGGGACGATGTCCAGTTTAAGTGTGGGGGGGGGGGGGACTATTTTTGATGAATTTTGGATGCAGTTTGCTTGAAGGACTCAATTTGCAGCTAAAGGTAATGTGCTTTCCTTGTGTTGTGGTTGTGACCGCTTTACTTCCTGCTGATTTGTGGTTTGTTTTGGTGGTTCTTGTGCAGCCTGCTTGTCAGGGATGATTCAAGGTTGAGCCTGTGAGAATTCAGTCTCTTGCCAGTAGTTGGGTTAACCTCTAACATAAATGTTTCCCCTGTGTGTTATGCATTGCTAGTGAAGACTTATGTGGGATTCCGGTGATATTTGTCTTGTCACAGCTTGTCTCAGTTCTCTCATAGTGAAGTCTATAATTTGCATGCTTTGAAGTGATTTAGGCCATTGTTATTAGCCCAAGCCTTTAAACCTACCCTTTATTATAATTGTTTTCCCTAGTTGTCCCCTTTTGAGCCTTGTTTTTGTTTAATAAGTGCTAAGCACTTCACCCGTCTTTGTTATTGTTTTTCTTGTTTAACCCTATTATTTAACCCTTAGCCCTAAACCATATATTTCCATTCACCCTTAGAGAGGATGTAGCATTTGTTCTTTAATTTAGAGGAGATTTCCCTTTTTGAGCTTATTTTGGATAGAGTTATTCTTGTCATCTTTGTTCTAGTGTGGGGGTGTCGTGAAGGAAGTTATTGGTTGATTGAATGAAAGAAAAGGAAATGGTTGTTGGTTGAAGAAAAAGAAAAGAAAAGTGAGAAATTGTTGTTAAAGAAAAGTTTGAAAAAGAGTTTGAAAGTGAAGAAAAAGTTTGTGAAAAGAAAGAAAAAGAAGGATGAATAAAAGTGCAAGTCAGGTTGTTAGAATAAATGTCTTCACCCCCACTAGTTTAGAATACTCTTGTGCTTTCAAATATTTTTGCTCTCTTGCTCATATTTTCCATGTCTCCTCTAGGTTTAGTTGTGAATAGGTGTGAAATTCTCTCTCTTTTGTTTATTTTTCCATACCCTTTCTTTGTTTAGCCACTCACCCTTAGCCCCATTACAAGCCGAATAAAGACCTACTTGATCTTAGCATGCAGTTTTAGAGTTGATCTATGTGAGTATGAAGGGCATGTCTATGGGAGTTCATCTTAAGCCAAGTCTTGCATAATCTCAACTGAGTACATGTGCATACAGGGTTTTAATCTACCTAAATTCGGGTGCCCGATTATTGGCCTGAGAGGAGAACTCACTTGTGATTTTGAGATGATTCTGGAAGCAGGTTAGGTTGTATGAGTTGGTTGGTGGTATGTTTGGTTGTGCAGGGAGGAAGTGTGATTAGTTTCATTGCTTGAAAAGTGGATTGTCCTAGGTAATTGCTTGAGGACAAACAAAAGTTCTAGTGTGGGGGAGTTGATATCTGCTATTTTGTACAATTATTCACCCCTTATTTTAGTTGTTTTGAGGTTTATTTTCTGTATCCTAGTAGAATTGAGAATTGTTTGTGTGTTATATTGTCCAAGTGCTGATTTATCTACAAGGAACAACAAAGGAAGAATATTGGAACATTTTGGACAAGTTCTGGAAGAAAAGGAAATTACAAGGAAGAATACAAATTGGAAAAGAATTGGAAGTTGCCTAATGGGCCAAGGCCCATCTACCTCCTATATGTTTGACCTATTCTCTACAATTGAAGGAGGTTCCCTTACAGAGTTCTGAACTCTAGCTTTTAGTTTATATTTCCCTAGCATAGTTTAGATTAGTTACACAGTAGATTAGTTAATTTCAAGATTGGAATCAAAGATTGAAGATTGGATTGTTCTTTATCAGTTAAGTTCTCTTATTCCTTTATTACTTTCTTGCAATGTTTATGGTTATTAATTATTGCTTTGTTTTGTTTACTCACATCATGCGGGAGTAGTTCGTTTATGGGTTTGGATTAGGGATCCTTTGTTAATCTTGATGTTCGATTTATGATTAATTGCATAAAGGGATTGAATCTTTTACCTAGGGTTTATGTTGATTTGGGGATTTCTTTGTACTAGTTATTGGTTTGTGGCCAGAATTAATTGCTAGTCTAGGAGAGGGATTCATTACAACGACAGTTGGATGGAGACCTCGAGCCTTACCAATTTCAACCTAATTTTCCTGCTATGAAAGTAGAGGTAATTTTGGGGGCTTACAATGCTTAGGTGCTTAAGGTTATGATTGATGCATCACGATAGTGGGGCAATCTTAGCCTAATTCTCTTATTGATTACGAAAGTAGCTGAGTAGAATTCTTTTGTGCATTGCCCATATATCCCTTGGTTAATTATTCTTTCCCTAATCCTGAGTTTGTTAGAACATCACAATCCCCCTAATCTGGCCCACACCTTTATCATATAGTTTTTATCTTAATCAATTGTTTACTTTTATTCCACATCATTCAGTCTTTGTTACTTGGATTCTATAAATTCATATACTCTAGTGCCTGGTAATTCACACAGTTACGTGCCATAACACCAATCCTCAGCGGAACGACATTACACCCTTTTTACACTCATCATTTGTGCTCATCAATTATCGACCTATTATTTAAATGATGATCTAGAGAGATTTTGATTGTGCTACATTTATAGGCTGGAAGATATTAGAAACAAAACTAAATGATTCCAGACATCTATTGTAACACCCCTACTCGGCTTACCGTACAGCCGGAGTAGTTACCGCCACACCTAGAGTGAATTCTATCACCTCTTTGACAAACTCCACTCTAAGTGCATAGGCTAAATGGAAACGCTTCACAACAACTATCACCCAACATAGTCATATGTATATATTTGAGCCAAAAAGGGCTTAGTTAACCAGTCATATACATATCTACCTATATATATAAGGATGTGCCTGGTGAGCCAAAAGACCAGTTCGGATTGATCACAATCCAACTAACCCAGCTCATCAACCACAAAGGTTGCAAAAAAAAAATATTTACACAAAAGATAAAGTTCCCAAAGGTTTTTCCGAGGTATACCACCTACTCGATCTGTTGGTATACCGGGCCCGTAACCATTCCCCACACTAGATGCCACTCCCCTTCAAACCAAGTGATATGGTCTAGGAAGTGAGATGTGATGTTCATCATAGACCATTCATCCCAAAATTCTGGAGGACTCGAGTCACAAGGGTGAGGGTAATGAACAACAAACTCTAGAGGATTACTTCCCTTCAAGCTTTCTATGGGGTAAAAACCAAAATTGGCTTGAACATTAGGACCATCGGAAATGGAAAAACTATCTACTGCAGGTGAGCTATCTGGAGCCACAGGAGCATAGCCAGGTCCGTAAGGGTCGGCACCCGTCATCCACGGTATATACACCTTGTAGCCCATCCCTAGGCATGTGTACTCCGGCGAATCCTGGGGGTTCGCCGGGCTACACGAGCCTACGCTAGATGGCATCTGTTACGAAACACAATGAAGTGTAGTTAGCACGGCGGCTAAGTAAGGAGATTCATAGGTCACCCAAAACTAAATAAAGGTTTTGGAAAATAGATATTTGAATACTTTAATACTTAGCTCATAGGCTAATACTCTACCTGCAACAAATTATAAACAGAGACTTGCCCAATTGGCAAACATGCCTTTAACAACAGTATGAATCTTCCTTCCTCTTCACCAAAGAGATCCATTTCTTAATATATCATTAATCAACTAAGGTTGTATTTTACTTCACCTTTCACGGTGTGCAAGAATTTGGGACTCTTCCCAACATAGAGATTTCTCTCATTTTAATTCGGTTTAGGCAAGGCATGTCTTACTAGACTATCCTACCTCCATCTTTGAAAGTTATAACAATTATCAAGCAAATCAACAAATAGTGGAAAATCATGGATTTTACATTTTGATTTCAATCAGATTATTTGAAATTTTCCTCACAAGGAACTTTCCACCAACTTTCGCCTCAACGAGGGCTCACCAACTTCCCTTGGTGCTTAAAATTTCATCACATCTCCTTTCATCGTAGCTACAAAGTAACTACATTCTCATATCAAAAGTCCACTTAGTTTCTTTGGTAGAAAGCACATTCTCATATCAAAAGTCCACTTAGTTTCTTTGTAGAAAGCACATTTTCATATCAAAAGTCCACTTAGTTTCTTTGTAGAAAGCACATTCTCATATCAAAAGTTCACTTAGTTTCTTTGTAGAAAGCACATTCTCATATCAAAAGTCCACTTAGTTTCTTCTTCGAAAGCGTGAGGCCTTTGGAGTATTCTGCTTAACTCCCTCTCTGACCACTTGGATCATCGAACTCGGGTTCAGTGGTCATCCCTCGGTCTAATACTGATCCCCTAGACGTAAGGTTCGTTAGAATGATTCCTAACTGGCCCTACTAGGTCTATAAAAATGACACCTACCCGGACTTCATAGAGTAACTATAAGTGTGCACACCCCCGCAGGAATATGTCATCCTAACGAGTTATATAGTACTCGGCGAATAGACTTCGCCCATAGTATGAATGATCATACAACATAACAACCATTGGGCAAGGGCACTTAAAGCCACCCGTAGGTCAATCAAGGTCCTCCTCAACTTACTCAGAAACTAAGGTTTTCAAAACATTCTTTCTTTTCTTGAACAAAAAGACATTTTGGATATACTTCATATTCAAGTCTCATACTTGAAATCAATCCACCTCCTTTACCAAGTCCAAAAGTTTCCTTTTCCTTTTCAAACACTTTGATAGTATACTAATTACCATTCACTGAGGTGATTAAGTATAACTATCATAACCTTGTCAATGTCACATTTCACATGTTCATGACATACAACATATACATATGTATATATAACATATAACCTCTCATATTACTTATACATATATACATACGGTACATGTACTATATATGATATATAAATCATACATATGTTTATATCTATGCACAGACACACATACTATATATGTATATTCATGATAGATATATATTTAACATATATGCAGTACACACAACACACACACAGCATCACTATATATATATAATATATATATATTTTCGAAAAATATATATATGTGTATATTATACCCGGTATACTCATATCACGATTATATGTACTTGTTTACAAAATATGATCTTCACATAGCATATATGTTTATATTTCCTACTAACATGCACACAATTAAATTTCAACATAGAATTCCTAATTTCAACTATCAATTATTTAATTTCAAGTAACCTTATCCAACTTCAGGAATCCCTTACCTCAAAACCGATTTATGTCTCCTTAGAAACGTTCTTGAATTATTTTCCCCAAATGTTCACCTAGAAACCCTAGGAAAATTCAACACCATAACAACATATTTAAGAGATTTCTACCTAGAATTAGGATCTAGGGATGAAAACAAAGCCTTTAACCGAATAAAATTAAAGTTTTACCGAGTATTGAAGAACTTGCGAAGAGAATTTGGCTATGGATTCTTGAGCTTCAAGGAAGAAGATGAAGACTAAAACTCTCTCTCTTCTCTCTTGTTTATTTCGGCCAAGGGGGGTAAATGGGAGATCAATCCACTAAATTCTACTCTTTAATTAATTTAATAATGATTTGTGGTGAGTTAAAGTGACACTTGTCGCATTCTTGTGGTGAATCTTGAAAAATATCTTTGGCGTGCCAGTTATGGGTAAAAACAGATATAATTACAGTAGAAAATATTTTAGTTAGGAATGATTTCGAAACCAAAATTATTCCGAACTCGATCCTAATCTTAAATTCTAAAATCGGACAATGTTCGGTACATCGCGAAATACGGCGATGCTAAGGTCGAAATAAATTTTTACTCTTATCAGTTAATCTAATTTCAACTTAACTGAGTAGGAAGTTCATGGTTAATGGTAGGGCTGTCAAAATGGGCCGAAGCCCGCGGGCTGGCCCGCACCCGGCCCGCAGTGGGGCGGGTTAGGGCTGTAAAATACTAGGCCCGCTAAGGAGCAGGCCTAACGGGTTGCGGGCCGGCCAGCGGGCCAGGTATTATTTAAAAAAAAAAATAAAATACATATATATGTATATAAGTTTAAGTTATAATATTTTACGTTTACCCTAGGCCCTTGATTTCCAATATCCCCTAATTCAAAATCATATTGCATCGGCTTCAGACTTAGCGAATAGCGAGATTGCGAGTTTGCGACTTTGTGAATTGCGAGTAGCGAAGTAGCGAACTAACGTGTAACGACTAACGAGTAGCGACGATTGGGGGGTTGTGACGCTGACCAGGAGAGAGGAGACCACCGTCTCGCCTCCGCCACATCGCCGACCAGGGAGTTTCAGTCCAGCCGCCAGCCGCCAGCCGCCACATCGCCAGCCACCACCTGCGTCTCCACTCTCCAGCCGCTGCCTTCACCGTTCTGCGATTCCAGCCGCTGCCGCCAGCGCTCGGGTCTTCTCTCCGGCCTCCGCAGGTAAGCCCTCGGCAATGGCATCCAATAATGATTAAAACTCATTTTTTGTCTTCTTTCACAGTCAAATACTAAAATATTTTAGCAATTTAGCATGTTTGATTTGTAAGTTTGTGTAGTTAAAGTTAGTACTTAACTTATTATTAATAATTTAGCATGCTTTAAAAGTATTAATTAAGATGTTGTTTAATTGTGAGTTGTGACAGTGTGTCTAGTTTACTGTTAGTGTTTACTGTTTAGTACTAAAATCAGTTAGTTTGTATTTTGGTAAGATATTAACTTCATAGCTTGCATCACTTTGTTAAGTATAAGTTTGTGTAGTTTAGTTAATACTTAAGTTAATGTGTTAAGTAATTGAATATTTGAATATGTTAATTGTTTAATTTTAGGTGGGTTACGTTGGTACATAATGGATCCTTCTCAAGGACAAAGTTCCCCTGTTGATTTAACAAATGACAATGACACCGAAATAACGCAACCTACACAACTTGAAACCCAAGCTAAAAAAAGACGCATCACTTCAGATGTTTGGAATCATTTTATAAGACTTGAAAAAACTGCAAGTAGTGATAAAGAATTGGCTAGATGCAAATATTGTAATAAAGAATACACTATTGGGTCACATAGATATGGAACATCAACTTTAAGCCGTCATATGACCAGTTGTAAGCAAAAGCCTAAATATGAAGATGTTGGTAATATGCTTATTGACCATGAAGGGAAGTTGCGTGCTAAAAAGATTGATCACAATAGGGTTCGTGAGATGATTAGTATGTCAATAATTTATCATGATCTTCCATATTCTTGGGTGGAATGGTCAGTTTTTCCATGTTAGATGTTCTGCACATATCTTGAACCTTATTGTTCAAGATGGATTGAAAGTAATTGGTGATTCTTTTTACAAAGTTCGAGAAAGTGTGAGGTATGTTAAAGCGTCAGAGGGAAGAATGAAAGTCTTTGAAGAATGTGTTGAAAAAGTAGGTATTCAGCTTAAACTTGGTTTGTCTATTGATGTGCCTACTAGGTGGAATTCAGCATATAAAATGCTTGATACTGCAATCAAGTATAAGCGTGCTTTCAGTAGTCTGCAATTACTTGATACAAACTATAAGCATTGTCCTTCACATGAAGAGTGGGTTAGAGTTGAAAAGATATGCGATTTCTTAATGCCTTTTAATAAAATTACCAAATTGTTTTCTGGTTCAACTTATCCCACATCCAACTTATATTTTCGGCAAGTTTGGAAAATTGAGTATTTGTTGAGAATGAATATGAAAAATGGAGATCCAGTGATTAAAGAGATGGCTTGTAAAATGAAAATCAAGTTTGATAAATATTGGGAGCAATATAGTGTTATTCTAGCAATAGGAGTTGTCTTGGATCCAAGAATGAAATTTAAGCTTTTGGAGTTTTGCTACAAAAAGTTGGATGAAAACACTTACAAAGAAAAGTTAGATGTTGTGAAGAACAAGTTGTATATGCTTTTTGAAGCATATAAAGCCACATCTTTGACCGCGACGACTAGTTCAACTGCAAGTACTAGTCGATGTGAAAATGTTATAGCAAGTGATGATTTCGGTGTAAGTATTTTACTTAGTGTGAATTATTTTCTTAATTCTTATTCTAATATTTGTGAATTTGTTATTAATGTGTTGTACAGGATGAGTTCATTGAATATAGTGTTCAAGATAATGTGCAAAATGGTAAATCTGCTTTGGATGTGTATTTAGATGAGCCACAGATGGATATGAAGTCATATGCTAGTTTGGATATTCTGAACTTTTGGAAGGATAATAAACATCGCTTTGGTGAGTTATCTTTAATGGCATGTGATGTGTTAAGTATTCCTATTACTACAGTGGCTTCGGAATCGGCTTTTAGTATAGGAGGTCGTGTGTTGAACAAGTATAGGAATTGTTTGCTTCCTTCCCATGTTCAAGCATTGATTTGTACACGCAATTGGTTAAGCGGTTTTGAATTAGATGATAAAGGTAATTCACTAATTTCTTTATTCAACATTTTAATGATTTAATTATTATAAATAATAATATGTTTTCAATTCTTGAAATTTTTGCATAGGTGATGATGGTGAAGTTGAAGATGTTCCTGTTCGTGTTCCAACCGAATCTTCTGAAGCGTAGTGTGTTTTAGAATTTGATATTTGATTATGAACTTTAAATGTTAATTTCGTCGTTTAGTGTGTTTGTGTTTTGGACTTATATGTGTAATGTTTAATGAATTGATTATTGATATGACATTATGGACTTTGATTATTAATTCATCTTTGAACTGTAATTTGTTTTAATGCTAATCATTTTTATAATTTTTTTTGCTTAATTTGAAATGAAGTAAAAAAAAAAAAAAAAAAAAAAAAAAAAAAAAAAAAAAAAAAAACTGAAGCCCGCGGGGCGGGCTAGGGTTGTGTGTTCCCTAGCCCGCGGGCCCGCGGGCCGGCCCGCGAAAGCCCGCCAAAAAAAAGCCCGCAGTGGGGCGAGCCTAATGGGGCGGGCCGGCCCGCTATGACAGTACTAGTTAATGGTATAGTGCATACAGTCCACTTCCTAGGGCAATCTGAACGGAACGCATGTTCCTAAAAATTTTACGGTTCGTGACCGGCACGCATGTTCGCAGCTTATTAACGACTATTCTAACTACTAAAAATCATTTTGAAATATCTGGAGATCACAACTCATGTATGTCAATGCCTTAGAATAAAATAAAATTAAAATATTTTTTTCGAACTCTAGGCTTATTGGAACGAGTGGAGTGTTACATCTATTTACTATTTATGATAACAGACAAAAGTTTAAGACAAAAACTTGTGTGACCCCGTCTCATTGGTCTCAATCCATGAGACGGGTCGGATATTTGATTAACGAGGTCAAATACCTGACCAACTAATCGATTCTTTGATCAATTAATCAAATATTTGACCCGTGAGACGGTCTCAGACAAGTACTACTCAAATTTTAAAATATCACCAAAGTAAATTTTGAAACAAAACTCATATGTCAATGTAAAATTTTAAAATAAGAATGTTTTTTCATGCAAGGAAAAAAATTACATAATATTTATCAATATCTATATAATAAAAAAAATTATCAATTTCTCTTTTTATCCATTTATGTAGACATATATTATATTAATAGAATTGTCAATTTCTCTTTTTATCCATTTATACAATATGAAAATATATACACATTTTTTTTTTATAGAATTGTGATTACTAGCATAATTATACACGTTAATTACTACAATAGTTACTCATTAAAAATTATTTTAAAATATGTCTAAACTCATACTCTTAATTAAAAAATAAAAAATATTTAAAATTTTGTCTAAATATGTAATATAGTTAGGGACTACATTAATCCATATAAATTTAAAAATTAAATTCTTTTAATTTGTAAATGTAATTGTCTTAATTATAATTAATAAAATATAAAATATAATTGAAAATAAAATTATAAAATTAACAAAATATGTATTCATCAGTGTTGCAAAAATCCCGCCTAGGCGCCGATTAATCCCCGCCTAGCGTATCACATTAAATGGTGGTCTATGCGGCTGGCCGGCTAGGCGACCGCCAAAGCACCGCCTAGGCCGCTTAGGCGCTGACCGCCTAGGCGTCAACTAGACCGACTAGGCCTTCTAGTCAGTCGATTAACTATTGTTCGTTTTTTTTAATGGGCTATTTTACTCAAAACAACATCGTTTTGAGTGAAATAATCCTTAATTGTACAAAACTTTAGCTATTTTTTAGGTTAATATTTAATATTTTAGTATTAACTATTAAAATATTATATAATTTATAATTATTAGTCTTTAAAAAATTAAAAATACTTAAACAAATTTTTAAAAAATAAAAAATTAATAAAAAAAATACACGGACGACTAGGCGCCGATTAATCCCCGGCTAGGCGTCCTAGGTGCTAGGCGCTCCCCGAGCGCCTAGCGATTTTTTCAACCATAGTATTCATACATATTTATATTTTTAGAAATGCATACGTACATATACCTATGCACTATATTAATCATACAAAATTAAAATGCTATTTTTTAATTTCTAAATTTAATTATTTTAATTATAATATATCAATATAAATTATAATTACAGAAATTATATTATGGAATTTGCATACATACATATTAATAAATATTATTTGTATATACACTGTATTACACAATCATATAAGAAAATGAGTCTGATCAGAGTTTAAAATCACATATACAAAATTTAAAATTTACATTTTTTAATTTATAAGTATAATTTTCTTAGTTATTATTCATATTATTAGAATTATAATATAAGAAATACGATTATGAATAATTCGATTTAATTATGTAAATTTTTCTCCATAAATTTATCTAAATATGTACATGATTAGAGATTATATTAATCATATAAAATTTTAATTATAATTTTAATTTTGTATGCTATGATAATAGATACTTGATCAAATATATGAAAGTTCAACTATATTATTATATTGTATATTTTAATATATTTTCATAATAACAAAAAAATTTCATGCATCGCACGCGTAAAACACTACTTTATGTTTATTTCGGTTCCACTTTCCATTTATCAATTCCCTGAATTATGGGCTTTGTGGGAATCCAATAGCACCATTGGGCCACCATTAAGCCCGGTGAGTTTATTAATCCAACTGAAATAGGGAGTAGGCTTATTCACAAAATGCCTCTTATCGATATTTTAGGCCCATTTTAAAAGTAAAACCAATATAATTTTATCGAAACAAATAATCTTGGAAGTTTACGAGCCTGCGAGGCCCGCACTTGTTAGGTAGGTAGGTAACTAAATATAACATTGTAATATCGATACGATTAAATAAATAGTTTCTAAATTATGGGACATTTTGTTAAGACATTGAAATCAAATATTTGGTATTTATAATGGGTTTTAAGTATAAAAAAAAAATATATATATATATATATTTGCTTGATTGTAAAAAGAAATTAGAATAAAAACAAACAAATACGGAGTAAATAATAAATGCAAACATGCAATAATATTGTTAGAAAACGCACAACAAAAAATTGTACCAATGCACAAAAAAAAACACAATTAGATACGCATCACCACAGAACACACCATTAAGTATGCATAAAAGACCACACAGTGTTCGAAAACGTACTGTTAGGTGTGGGGAGGTATGGTGCATTTTTTTTTTTGGGTGTGTGGTGCGTTTTGTAGCTGACAGGGTAATTGGGTACCCGACCCGGAACCATTGTCATGACCAAGACAGTTGCCGTTCAAACTATCCAAGACACCTCACTCTTCAGCATCAATGCGCAACGGTCCAACTCCTCGAGCATTGATCACCAACGTTCAGCTCTCCTCAGTATTGATGACCAAATGTTCAACTCCTCAAGCATTGATGTCCAACGTTCAACTAACGTTCAATTCCTCATTAATGCTCCGTTACTGAGCTGAAAGGAATAAAAAGACTCACAACCACGTAGTAAGACACGACACTTGAACTTAGACAATACATACTGAACTCACTTGTACACTGAGCACTACGCTCAATATTGTATTCAAACATTCAAATACTCAAATAATATACCGGTAACACCATTATTACCGTCATTGGTGCTTTCATTGAGATCCGAGATCAGATCTCAGGCTAAAATCACAAAATCAAAAAACCACTCTGTTCATCTCATCACTATCAATGGCATTTGGATCCAGCAGCTCGCATACACCTAGTCAGGTGAACAAGGGTCACCCCTCGGGTGATCTTCGTGAGCAACTCAACAGTAACCGTGGGGGTGACCTTCGCAGCCAACTCAACAAAAATAACCACAGAGAAGGTGACCTCCGTACCCAACTCAACAACAACCATGGTGGTGGCCACACTAGCCAACTCAACAACAACCATGGTGGTGGCCGTACTCCCCTCCCAGCAACTGCTGCTCCCGCCCAGGTGGTGGACCTTCAGGTAGCAGCGCAGGTCATCCAACAGGCGGCGGCGACGATGGCCCAACTAGTCGCAGGAATGCAAGGCCAGATCTTACCGCCACCACCCCCTCTGGAGGAAGAAGTGCAATCTCCGAGGCAAAACAGAACTCAACGACAGGAAGGTGGAACTCAACCAGTTTCCAGATCTGTTCGAGAACGACCGGCGGCTTCTAGATCTATCCGAGATCGGCTGGGGGTGCAAGGATCCTCCAATAGAGGTCCCCGTGCCCAAGCAAGAAAGGCAGTAACCAAACGACCATCCGGAGAAACGATGGGCGAATCTGGTGGATTGGCTCCGCGTCACTCCACTAGACACAAAACACTACAAGAAGGCCTGGTGGAAAGACTCCAAAGGCAGATAGATGATTTGGAAAAGAAAGTAGAAGCAAGAGAACACTCACTAGAATCGGAGGTAAGAATGGCCGCTCCATTCTCTCCTGACATAATGGAAGTTCCTCTTCCAAAAGACTTTCGACTACCCACCATCAAGGCCTACACTAGCACTTCAGATTCGCGTACCCATATGACAAGATACAAGGCAGCCATGGTCATGATTGGGGCAAGCGATGCCATCATGTGCAGAGCGTTCTTGTCCACTTTGGACGGAACTACTCAAGATTGGTTTAGCACAATCCCGGACGGATCAATTCAAACTTTTGCAGAGCTATCCAAAACTTTCTTGTCTTATTTCTCAGGAAGTATACAACATAAGAAACCATTCTCACATCTCGGGGGGGTAAAGCAGGATAAGGGAGAAAGCCTGCGAGACTTCTTAAGCAAATGGAAAAAAGAAGTCAACAACGTATATGACTTCGATTCGAAGGCAGCGATTCTCATCTTCATCCAAGCACTGAGGTCAGGTGATTTCCACAAACAAATGAACGCCCACCACCCACGCTCTTATGAAGAACTCATGAGAACGGCCAACCGGTACGCAGACGCTGAGGAGGCTGACAGGAGAAAAAAGGATGAGGAGGAAGGACAAAAGAGTGGGCGACCTGATAAAGCTGGTCCGCCTAGCCAGGCACCACGACCAAACCAACCACCCTCAAAGAAGGGAAGAGATGACCGACCTCGCCTCATCCCATTACGACATCTGACACCGCTAACTCACCTAGTTAACGTAATCCTTAATCAAGCTGAAGACATGGGGATCGTGCAATTTCCGCAAGAGTGCATGAAAGTCTCCCCAAATGCGGATCAATCCAAGTATTGCAGATTCCATAGGCAGGTGGGCCATGATACCGATGAATGCAACGTGTTAAAACGCCAGATTGAAGAACTCATCCAAAGGGGATATTTCAGACAATTCGTCAAACGAACAGGTCAACAAAAGTCAGGCCAGAAGTCAGGCCAGCAACAACCTCAGCGCAATCTACCAAAAAACGTTTGGAAAAAGGATGACAGCTCCGAACCGTCATCCTCGAGTGGTAAGAAAAGGGAACACGACCAAGTAACCGTAACGGAGCGTGATCTCTCTGACAAAGACTCAAAAGAGCCCAGGAAACACAAGAAGCAGACCATACACTTTATCTACGGAGGTCCTGCAGGCGGAGACACACAAGCAGAAAGGAAGAAGTGGAGTCGCCAATTATATGTAGGTGAGGTGGTCAGCCTTCCAAAGGGAAAAAAGCAGAGGAGGGAAGCCATTACCTTCTCTGGCGATGACCTCCCAGAAGTTCCACTACCTCACCGAGATGCGTTGATAATCAAGATGGAGATCAACGACAGCATCGTGCATCGCATACTCGTAGACACCTGGAGCTCAGTCAACGTGATGTACTACGACGCTTTCACCAAACTGGGACTGCCCAGAAATCAGCTCAAAGAGGTACGGACTCCACTTTCTGGGTTTACTGGGGATTCAATAGAAACAGAGGGATCCGTGGTATTACCAGTAGAGATAGGCGTGAGCCCCAACACCTCCAAGATGAACATGGAGTTCATTGTGGTGAAACTCACATGTGCTCATAACATCATACTAGGGAGGCCAGCTTTGGAAGATCTGAAGGCAGTAATTTTGATGGAGCATCTGTGCATGAAATTTCCCACGCCATACGGGATAGGAGTTGCGAGAGGAGATCAGAGAGCAGCTCGTAGCTGTTACGTCAAAGCGTGCAAGAAAATTGGACAGAAAGATCTGCAAGTCCACACCATTGCAAAAAGAGTGCTGAAAGAAGAGGAGGGCTGGCCCCGCGCCGAGCCTGCATCTGAAACGGAAGACGTGGTGGTCGATCCCGCACGAGCAGATAGGGTTGTAAAGATTGGCACTGGATTGGCACCGGAACTAAGAGCCCAGATAATCGAAGTCATCCGACAGTTTAAAGAAGTTTTTGCGTGGGGTCTAGAAGACATGCCAGGTATCAATCGAAACATCATAACCCATAAGTTAGTCGTGGACCCTACCAAGAAACCAATACAACAAAGAAAGCGATACATGTCGGCTGAATGAAGGGACTTTGTGAAAAACGAGGTGGTCGCGTTGACACAGGCAGGACATGTCAAGGAGATCTATTATCCTGAATGGTTGAGCAACATAGTCCTGGCCCTAAAAGGCTCCACGTGGAGAATGTGCGTTGATTATACAGATCTCAACAGAGCCTGCCCTATGGATCGATTCCCCTTGCCAAACATAGACCAGCTGGTAGATGAGACGGCAGGATGTGAATTGATGAGCTTCATGGATGCCTTCCGTGGGTACCATCAAATATTCATGCATGAGGAAGATGCTGAGAAGACCGCGTTCACCACCCAGAAGGCATTTTTTGCTACTTGGTCATGCCGTTCGGCCTCAAAAACGCAGGCGCAACTTACACCCGGATGGTTGCCAAGTTGTTTGGGAAAGTACTGGGACGAAACATGGAGGCGTACGTAGACGACATGATTGTCAAAAGCCGCAGAGGTGCCTCCCATGTCAAAGACCTTAACGAGGTATTTTCTATTATGAGAAATTTCAATTTACGCTTGAACCCTAAAAAATGCACCTTCGCAGTCAATGGGGGCAAGTTTCTAGGATTTATGGTCACTAGAAATGGGATAGAACCAAACCCAGAAAAGGTAAAAACCATTATTGACATGGAACCCCCGCGGTCCATCAAAGAAGTCCAAAGACTCAATGGTCGCTTAGCGGCTTTGGGTCGATTTCTATCTAAATCGGCCGAACGATCCCTCCCCTTCTTCCAGATACTAAAGAAGAATAAAGGGTTTGAATGGACTCCAGAGTGTCAGTCGGCCTTCGATGACTTGAAAAAATATTTGCTATCCCCGCCACTGCTTGCAAAACCAGAGGCGGGTGAAACCTTACTCTTATACCTGGGTATATCACAGGGTGCGATCAGCTCCGTATTGGTCAAAGAGGAAGGAGGGACTCAGCGTCCCATTTACTATGTGAGCAAAGCTTTACACGATGCAGAGCTACGGTACACGGCCGTAGAAAAAACAGTATTCGCTGCGGTCACCGCCTCTAAAAGGATGGCGAGATGGGCCATGCACCTCAGCCAGTTCGACATTGAATTCAAACCAAGACCCGCCATCAAAGGTCAAGCTCTTGCGGACTTCATAGTGGAATGCACAGCCCGCGAGGTGACGGAGCATGTGGAAAATGAAGATGGTGGATGGTGGACCTTGTCTACGGATGGCTCATCCAACAGTAAAGGTTGCGGTGGTAGAGTAGTGCTCATCACCCTAGAAGGATTCCGCGCTTACTATGCAATCAGGTTCCATTTCAAATTATCTAACAATGAGGCAGAATATGAGGCCCTCCTCAACGGATTGCGGTTAGCAGCAGGACTACGAGCAGAAAAAATTCGCATCCGATGTGACTCCAAGCTAGTGGTCGGCCAGGTGACTGGGGAATACGAAGCCAATGAAGGGAACATGCAAAGATACAGGGACGCAGTGCTGCGAACCTTGCGAGAATTCGAGGGGTATGAAATTCACCAAGTACCTCGAGAACAGAATGCTAATGCTGACATGCTCTCCAAGCTGAGCACTGGGATCCCCGGCCACATTCGCAAAATTGCTCGGGTTGAGGATTTGGAAACATCCAGCATCGACATCTCATGGGTCTGCCCCGTGCAAACCAGAGAGCCATGTTGGATTGACCACATCATAAAGTACAAGAAGGATGGCACTTTACCAGTGGACGAGCAAGATGCAAAGCTGACAAGGTTGCGGGCACCCAGCTACGTGATATTGGAAGACAAGTTATATAAACGATCCTATAATGGCATACTCTTGAAGTGTGTATACCTTGACGAAGCAGAATTGATGATGAGAGAAGTCCACGAAGGAGTGTGCTCCGCGCATCAAGGAGCATACACTATAGCTCGACGCATCATGCTGCAAGGTTTCTTATGGCCAAAGATGTTGAAGGATTGCGCAGAATACGCCAAGCGATGCCCTAAGTGTCAAGAATTCCAGACATTGCCAGGACGACCCGCAACCAACTACACTCCGGTGAGCACAGCAATTCCGATCCATTCTTAAGATGGGGAATAGATTTGGTAGGAGCCCTACCCACGGGCTCGGGAAGCCGGAAGTACATTATCGTGGCCATTGACTACTTCACCAAATGGGTGGAAGCTGAACCTCTGGCTAGTATCACAACAGCCAGGTGTAAAAAGTTCGTAGAGAAAAACATACTATGCCGCTTCGGTATCCCCATCCAAGTAATCACTGATAACGGACGTCAATTCGAAGGCAGAGAGTTTTCAGACTTTTTAACGGAATGGGGCATCAAACACAGCTGGGTGGCGGTATCATACCCACAGGCGAATGGTCAAGTAGAGAATGCCAATGGAACCATTCTTGATGGTTTGAAGAGGAAATTGGAAGGAGCTGGCGGGGCGTGGGTTGAGGAACTGGACAACATCCTTTGGACCTATCGCACAACCCCAAGGAGGGCTACTAGTGAAACTCCCTTCGCATTGAGTTACGGGTTCGAAGCTCGAGCTCCATCAGAGGTGATGATACCAAGTAGAAGGATGGAAGTGTACGAGGCAGAGCAAAATGAGATCCAACAGGGAACCGATCTCAATTTCATAGATGAAAGGCGAGAAGCTGCGTTTTGTAGGATGGTAAACTACAAAAGGCAGTTGAAGTCCTATCATGACGCTAAAGCTAAACCCAGGTACTGTCAAGTAGGTGATTATGTTTTGAGAAGGAGAGAAGCCAGTCAACCCTTGGAAGGAGGCAAGTTCGCGAAAAAATGGGAGGGTCCGTACATCATAGACGAGGTGATTCGTACAGGAACTTACAAGCTGATGACAGTAGGTGGCAGGTTGATTGATAGGATATGGAATTCAGAACACTTAACAAAATTTTATCAGTAGGAAGTCAAGTCCTGGTCTGTCCAGGTTATCTTGGTCCGTCCACAGTGTTGGTCCGTCTAACCCAGATGAATAAAATTCCATGTTTTTTGTTATATAAAGAGGGGCATCATATAAGTTGAAAAAAAAAATATCGAAGTCCCACCTCGGCACATGGTCAAGGTTTTCACCTCGGCACAATGCCGAGGTGAAACCTCGACATGGTGCCGAAGTGAAACCTCGGCACAACGCCGAGGTGAAACCTCGGCCTAGTGCCGAGGTCAGGAAAAAAAAATCGGCACAAAACTAGTTCGAAGCAAACGTTTTATTTTATTTCAATAACATTCGATGCCATCACTTCTATTACATTTCAAACTACTAGCTCTTCAACTCCTACTCAAGAATCTAGGTCTTCGAGGACTTGGGATACTCCACTGCCAAAGGGAGCTCATCCTCAGGCACAAGGGCGATGGCCATACTCTCTTCCACGGGAGCTTGTTTCGGCTGCTTCACGGCATCCTTCTCTTCCTCCCCATCTGACGGAAGGGTCAGTGGATCCTCAACGGTATCCCCGACTTCGTGCCCACCCTCCTTCCTCTGCTTCAACTTCTCACGTCTGGCCAACTCCATCAAGCGGAACGATCGGCGCCTCTTCGTCCCCGCACTTGTTTCAGCAGCNTGACAGGGTAATTGGGTACCCGACCCGGAACCATTGTCATGACCAAGACAGTTGCCGTTCAAACTACCCAAGACACCTCACTCCTCAGCATCAATGCGCAACGGTCCAACTCCTCAAGCATTGATCACCAACGTTCAGCTCTCCTCAGTATTGATGACCAAACGTTCAACTCCTCAAGCATTGATGTCCAACGTTCAACTAACGTTCAATTTCTCATTAATGATCCGTTACTGAGCTGAAAGGAATAAAAAGACTCACAACCACGTAGTAAGACACGACACTTGAACTTAGACAATACATACTGAACTCACTTGTACACTGAGCACTACGCTCAATATTGTATTCAAACATTCAAATACTCAAATAATATACCGGTAACACCATTATTACCGTCATTGGTGCTTTCATTGAGATCCGAGATCAGATCTCAGGCTAAAATCACAAAATCAAAAAACCACTCTGTTCATCTCATCACTATCAATGGCATTTGGATCCAGCAGCTCGCATACACCTAGTCAGGTGAACAAGGGTCACCCCTCGGGTGATCTTCGTGAGCAACTCAACAGTAACCGTGGGGGTGACCTTCGCAGCCAACTCAACAAAAATAACCACAGAGAAGGTGACCTCCGTACCCAACTCAACAACAACCATGGTGGTGGCCACACTAGCCAACTCAACAACAACCATGGTGGTGGCCGTACTCCCCTCCCAGCAACTGCTGCTCCCGCCCAGGTGGTGGACCTTCAGGTAGCAGCGCAGGTCATCCAACAGGCGGCGGCGACGATGGCCCAACTAGTCGCAGGAATGCAAGGCCAGATGTTACCGCCACCACCCCCTCTGGAGGAAGAAGTGCAATCTCCGAGGCAAAACAGAACTCAACGACAGGAAGGTGGAACTCGACCAGTTTCCAGATCTGTTCGAGAACGTCCGGCGGCTTCTAGATCTGTCCGAGATCGGCTGGGGGTGCAAGGATCCTCCAATAGAGGTCCCCGTGCCCAAGCAGGAAAGGCAGTAACCAAACGACCATCCGGAGAAAGGATGGGCGAATCTGGTGGATTGGCTCCGCGTCACTCCACTAGACACAAAACACCACAAGAAGGCCTGGTGGAAAGACTCCAAAGGCAGATAGATGATTTGGAAAAGAAAGTAGAAGCAAGAGAACACTCACCAGAACCGGAGGTAAGAATGGCCGCTCCATTCTCTCCCGACATAATGGAAGTTCCTCTTCCAAAAGACTTTCGACTACCCACCATCAAGGCCTACACTGGCACTTCAGATCCGCGTACCCATATGACAAGATACAAGGCAGCCATGGTCATGATTGGGGCAAGCGATGCCATCATGTGCAGAGCGTTCTTGTCCACTTTGGACGGAACTGCTCAAGATTGGTTTAACACAATTCCGGACGGATCAATTCAAACTTTTGCAGAGCTATCCAAAAGTTTCTTGTCTTATTTCTCAGGGAGTATACAACATAAGAAACCATTCTCACATCTCGGTGGGGTAAAACAGGATAAGGGAGAAAGCCTGCGAGACTTCTTAAGCAAATGGAAAAAAGAAGTCAACAACGTATATGACTTCGATTCGAAGGCAGCGATTCTCATCTTCATCCAAGCACTAAGGTCAGGTGATTTCCACAAACAAATGAATGCCCACCACCCACGCTCTTATGAAGAACTCATGAGAACGGCCAATCGGTACGCAGACGCTGAGGAGGCTGACAGGAGGAAAAAGGATGAGGAGGAAGGACGAAAGAGTGGGCGACCTGATAAAGCTGGTCCGCCCAGCCAGGCACCACGACCAAACCAACCACCCTCAAAGAAGGGAAGAGATGACCGACCTCGCCTCATCCCGTTGCGACATCTGACACCGCTGACTCACCCAGTTAGCGTAATCCTAAATCAAGCCGAAGACATGGGGATCGTGCAATTTCC
The DNA here is from genome assembly GCF_003576645.1 of Ipomoea triloba. Lineage (NCBI taxonomy): Eukaryota > Viridiplantae > Streptophyta > Magnoliopsida > Solanales > Convolvulaceae > Ipomoea > Ipomoea triloba. The sequence goes on along the minus strand of NC_044921.1, from coordinate 536,116 downwards.
GCAGGAGTGCATGAAAGTCTCCCCAAATGCGGATCAATCCAAGTATTGCAGATTCCATAGGCAGGTGGGCCATGATACCGATGAATGCAACGTGTTAAAACGCCAGATTGAGGAGCTCATCCAGAGGGGATACTTCAGACAGTTCGTCAAACGGTCAGGCCAGCAAAAGCCGGGCCAAAAGTCGAGCCAACAACAACCTCCGCGTAGTTTACCAAAAAATGTTTGGAAGAAGGATGACAGCTCCGAACCGTCATCCTCGAGTGGTAAGAAAAGGGAACACGACCAAGTTACAGTAACAGATCTCTCTGACAAAGACACAGAAGAGCCCAGGAAACACAAGAAGCAGACCATACACTTCATCTACGGAGGTCCTGCAGGCGGAGACACACAAGCAGAGAGGAAGAAGTGGAGTCGCCAGTTATATGTAGGTGAGGTGGTCAGCCTTCCAAAGGGAAAAAAGCAGAGGAGGGAAGCCATTACCTTCTCTGACGATGACCTCCCAGAAGGTCCACTGCCTCACCGAGATGCGTTGGTGATCAAGATGGAGATCAACGACAGCATCGTGCATCGCATACTCGTAGACACCGGAAGCTCAGTCAACGTGATGTACTACGACGCTTTCACCAAACTGGGACTCCCCAGAAATCAACTCAAAGAGGTACGGACTCCACTTTCTGGTTTTACGGGAGATTCAATAGAGACGGAGGGATCCGTGGTACTACCGGTAGAGATAGGCGTGAGCCCCAACACCTCCAAGATAAACATGGAGTTCATTGTGGTGAAACTCACATGTGCCCATAACATCATACTGGGGAGGCCAGCTTTGGAAGATCTGAAGGCAATAATTTCGATGGAGCACCTGTGCATGAAATTTCCCACGCCATACGGGATAGGAGTTGCGAGAGGAGATCAGAGAGCAGCTCGTAGCTGTTACGTCAAAGCGTGCAAGAAAATTGGACAGAAAGATCTGCAAGTCCACACCATTGCAAAAAGAGTGCTGAAAGAAGAGGAGGGCTGGCCCCGCGCCGAGCCTGCATCTGAAACGGAAGACGTGGTGGTCGATCCCGCACGAGCAGATAGGGTTGTAAAGATTGGCACTGGATTGGCACCGGAACTAAGAGCCCAGATAATCGAAGTCATCCGACAGTTTAAAGAAGTTTTTGCTTGGGGTCCAGAAGACATGCCAGGTATCAATCGAAACATCATAACCCATAAGTTAGCCGTGGACCCTACCAAGAAACCAATACAGCAAAGAAAGCGATACATGTCGGCTGAACGAAGGGACTTTGTGAAAAACGAGGTGGTCGCGTTGACACAGGCAGGACATGTCAAGGAGATCTATTATCCCAAGTGGTTGAGCAACATAGTCCTGGCCCCAAAAGGCTCCACGTGGAGAATGTGCGTGGATTATACAGATCTCAACAGAGCCTGCCCTATGGATCGATTCCCCTTGCCAAACATAGACCAGCTGGTAGATGAGACGGCAGGATGTGAATTGATGAGCTTCATGGATGCCTTCCGTGGGTACCATCAAATATTCATGCATGAGGAAGATGCTGAGAAGACCGCGTTCACCACCCAGAAGGCATTTTTTGCTACTTGGTCATGCCGTTCGGCCTCAAAAACGCAGGCGCAACTTACACCCGGATGGTTGCCAAGTTGTTTGGGAAAGTACTGGGACGAAACATGGAGGCGTACGTAGACGACATGATTGTCAAAAGCCGCAGAGGTGCCTCCCATGTCAAAGACCTTAACGAGGTATTTTCTATTATGAGAAATTTCAATTTACGCTTGAACCCTAAAAAATGCACCTTCGCAGTCAATGGGGGCAAGTTTCTAGGATTTATGGTCACTAGAAATGGGATAGAACCAAACCCAGAAAAGGTAAAAACCATTATTGACATGGAACCCCCGCGGTCCATCAAAGAAGTCCAAAGACTCAATGGTCGCTTAGCGGCTTTGGGTCGATTTCTATCTAAATCGGCCGAACGATCCCTCCCCTTCTTCCAGATACTAAAGAAGAATAAAGGGTTTGAATGGACTCCAGAGTGTCAGTCGGCCTTCGATGACTTGAAAAAATATTTGCTATCCCCGCCACTGCTTGCAAAACCAGAGGCGGGTGAAACCTTACTCTTATACCTGGGTATATCACAGGGTGCGATCAGCTCCGTATTGGTCAAAGAGGAAGGAGGGACTCAGCGTCCCATTTACTATGTGAGCAAAGCTTTACACGATGCAGAGCTACGGTACACGGCCGTAGAAAAAACAGTATTCGCTGCGGTCACCGCCTCTAAAAGGATGGCGAGATGGGCCATGCACCTCAGCCAGTTCGACATTGAATTCAAACCAAGACCCGCCATCAAAGGTCAAGCTCTTGCGGACTTCATAGTGGAATGCACAGCCCGCGAGGTGACGGAGCATGTGGAAAATGAAGATGGTGGATGGTGGACCTTGTCTACGGATGGCTCATCCAACAGTAAAGGTTGCGGTGGTAGAGTAGTGCTCATCACCCTAGAAGGATTCCGCGCTTACTATGCAATCAGGTTCCATTTCAAATTATCTAACAATGAGGCAGAATATGAGGCCCTCCTCAACGGATTGCGGTTAGCAGCAGGACTACGAGCAGAAAAAATTCGCATCCGATGTGACTCCAAGCTAGTGGTCGGCCAGGTGACTGGGGAATACGAAGCCAATGAAGGGAACATGCAAAGATACAGGGACGCAGTGCTGCGAACCTTGCGAGAATTCGAGGGGTATGAAATTCACCAAGTACCTCGAGAACAGAATGCTAATGCTGACATGCTCTCCAAGCTGAGCACTGGGATCCCCGGCCACATTCGCAAAATTGCTCGGGTTGAGGATTTGGAAACATCCAGCATCGACATCTCATGGGTCTGCCCCGTGCAAACCAGAGAGCCATGTTGGATTGACCACATCATAAAGTACAAGAAGGATGGCACTTTACCAGTGGACGAGCAAGATGCAAAGCTGACAAGGTTGCGGGCACCCAGCTACGTGATATTGGAAGACAAGTTATATAAACGATCCTATAATGGCATACTCTTGAAGTGTGTATACCTTGACGAAGCAGAATTGATGATGAGAGAAGTCCACGAAGGAGTGTGCTCCGCGCATCAAGGAGCATACACTATAGCTCGACGCATCATGCTGCAAGGTTTCTTATGGCCAAAGATGTTGAAGGATTGCGCAGAATACGCCAAGCGATGCCCTAAGTGTCAAGAATTCCAGACATTGCCAGGACGACCCGCAACCAACTACACTCCGGTGAGCACAGCAATTCCGATCCATTCTTAAGATGGGGAATAGATTTGGTAGGAGCCCTACCCACGGGCTCGGGAAGCCGGAAGTACATTATCGTGGCCATTGACTACTTCACCAAATGGGTGGAAGCTGAACCTCTGGCTAGTATCACAACAGCCAGGTGTAAAAAGTTCGTAGAGAAAAACATACTATGCCGCTTCGGTATCCCCATCCAAGTAATCACTGATAACGGACGTCAATTCGAAGGCAGAGAGTTTTCAGACTTTTTAACGGAATGGGGCATCAAACACAGCTGGGTGGCGGTATCATACCCACAGGCGAATGGTCAAGTAGAGAATGCCAATGGAACCATTCTTGATGGTTTGAAGAGGAAATTGGAAGGAGCTGGCGGGGCGTGGGTTGAGGAACTGGACAACATCCTTTGGACCTATCGCACAACCCCAAGGAGGGCTACTAGTGAAACTCCCTTCGCATTGAGTTACGGGTTCGAAGCTCGAGCTCCATCAGAGGTGATGATACCAAGTAGAAGGATGGAAGTGTACGAGGCAGAGCAAAATGAGATCCAACAGGGAACCGATCTCAATTTCATAGATGAAAGGCGAGAAGCTGCGTTTTGTAGGATGGTAAACTACAAAAGGCAGTTGAAGTCCTATCATGACGCTAAAGCTAAACCCAGGTACTGTCAAGTAGGTGATTATGTTTTGAGAAGGAGAGAAGCCAGTCAACCCTTGGAAGGAGGCAAGTTCGCGAAAAAATGGGAGGGTCCGTACATCATAGACGAGGTGATTCGTACAGGAACTTACAAGCTGATGACAGTAGGTGGCAGGTTGATTGATAGGATATGGAATTCAGAACACTTAACAAAATTTTATCAGTAGGAAGTCAAGTCCTGGTCTGTCCAGGTTATCTTGGTCCGTCCACAGTGTTGGTCCGTCTAACCCAGATGAATAAAATTCCATGTTTTTTGTTATATAAAGAGGGGCATCATATAAGTTGAAAAAAAAAATATCGAAGTCCCACCTCGGCACATGGTCAAGGTTTTCACCTCGGCACAATGCCGAGGTGAAACCTCGACATGGTGCCGAAGTGAAACCTCGGCACAACGCCGAGGTGAAACCTCGGCCTAGTGCCGAGGTCAGGAAAAAAAAATCGGCACAAAACTAGTTCGAAGCAAACGTTTTATTTTATTTCAATAACATTCGATGCCATCACTTCTATTACATTTCAAACTACTAGCTCTTCAACTCCTACTCAAGAATCTAGGTCTTCGAGGACTTGGGATACTCCACTGCCAAAGGGAGCTCATCCTCAGGCACAAGGGCGATGGCCATACTCTCTTCCACGGGAGCTTGTTTCGGCTGCTTCACGGCATCCTTCTCTTCCTCCCCATCTGACGGAAGGGTCAGTGGATCCTCAACGGTATCCCCGACTTCGTGCCCACCCTCCTTCCTCTGCTTCAACTTCTCACGTCTGGCCAACTCCATCAAGCGGAACGATCGGCGCCTCTTCGTCCCCGCACTTGTTTCAGCAGCACTTGCTCTCTTTGGACTCATGATGAACCCAGCTAAGCTAACGTGTTGAGGAAGGATGAAAGACACAGATTCTGAGAGGGTCCTTATATACATACGAAGCCGGCCCATACAAGGAAACAAAATCGCAGGGAAATTAGGAAATTTTCCACAAATCTGTGAAGTTTCCATCCGGTAAAATTTCCTTCTAGAATCCAACATACCAAATTTTCAGCACAAGTGCCAAGCTGATACTCCCTAACTACCTCCGCCATTCTCGCTAGCTAGGGAGTGGGGGGTTGGTGACAGGGTAATTGGGTACCCGACTCGGAACCATTGTCATGACCAAGACAGTTGCCGTTCAAACTACCCAAGACACCTCACTCCTCAGCATCAATGCGCAACGGTCCAACTCCTCAAGCATTGATCACCAACGTTCAGCTCTCCTCAGTATTGATGACCAAACGTTCAACTCCTCAAGCATTGATGTCCAACGTTCAACTAACGTTCAATTTCTCATTAATGATCCGTTACTGAGCTGAAAGGAATAAAAAGACTCACAACCACGTAGTGAGACACGACACTTGAACTTAGACAATACATACTGAACTCACTTGTACACTGAGCACTACGCTCAATATTGTATTCAAACATTCAAATACTCAAATAATATACCGGTAACACCATTATTACCGTCAGTAACGCATTTGTGCATTTCATTGTTGTGCGTTTTTTAACACTATTGGTGTGTGTGTGTGTGTGTATATATATATATATATATATATATATATATATATATATATAATCTATTTATTTATTTATTTATCTATGTGTGTGTTGAATGCATTGACAATGACATTTTTACTTTTTTATTTTTTTCTTCAACATAATTTTATTACAATATGCAAAATTAGAGGAAAGATAATGTAATGAGTTTTATAATTATTAAATTATTCGAATCCTATAATAAAATAGTAAAAATAAGCAAACAAATTGGATACCCGATATCAAATTCAATCATAGAGTACAAAATTCACCAATCAAATGAGAAGTATCTAATTCTGATTTGTGAACTTTCATTACTCACACAAACTTAACAAATTATGATTGTGAATGTAACTATGAGATCAATATCTTATTAGACAAATTAAACAATCTATTCTTTTTAAAACTAGACCTAATTTATTTAGGGATAAGTGTTAAATTAGCCTTTGAACGTAACCTGAAAATGCAATCATGCCATTGAACTAAAAAAAAGTGCAATTACTACCTTCAACTAATAAAATCACAACAATTTCACCTGATAGCAGGTAAACTCTCTTCCCAACCGGTTACCTAGCTAACGTGGACTCTTATCTAGCATTTAAATGAAATAAAATTCCAGTTAAACATGCACGTCAACTTGGCAACCGGATGAGAAGAGAGTTTACCTGTTATCAGGTAAAAGTGCTGTGATTTTACTAGTTGAAGGTAGTAATTGCACTTTTTTTTTTTTAAAGTGTAGTGACCTGATTGCATTTTCAGGTTTCGTTCCGTGGCTAATTTAACCCTTGTTCCATTTATTTATTACTTCGTATGTTTTGATTATGGTATGATATATCCTTCACATTTTATGGTGGTTTTGGTGTTCCTTTAGGAATGTGTTTTAAATTAAGGATCTTTAAGTACATGCATTCTTTTTAAGTCTATAGCCTTAGCATTTATCTTTTCTTACTAAAGTGCTTATTAATGTTGTTTAGTTGAAATTTTCATTTACCTTTAAAAAGAAGTAGAAAAAGCAAACTCCACTCCGCTATAATTTTTTTTCCCTTAAAAGAAGTTATGTTCTTGAAACTAACCACTCAAAAGCCTTTATATAAAAATGCTATTATTATTATTATTATTGTTGTTGTTGTTGTTGTTGTTATTCTTATTATTATTGTTATCATTGTTATTTTTTATGGTGTTGGATCATGTAGGCATTTTTTTTTTTGAAACATTTAAGAGAAACCATCCCCACATGAAAACGAAGAATTAATTGGGACTTTTGATATCAAATTTGTGTATGATCATGACTTCTTTTTTTTTTTTTTAGATTTGCTGGATTATTTATTTGCATATATTTAAGGAGGGGTGAATTAATAATTTTGTGTGTATTTAGAATTCTGATATTATTATTTATGGATGTTATGCATGATTTTAGGAGGTATATTTTTTGTAGGATTGTGTGCTTCCAATTTCATGTGTGCATTTCAAATTCCATCCATGTCTACTCTAGTATAGATTCGTGTGAATTTGTAAATGTGTGCACCTAGGGCTAATATATGTTGTATGTGCGGGATTGTGCGCATTGCATTGTAGTGTTCTGTGCATTCCAGGGTTGTGTGTGCGCTTCTATTCCAGTGTGCATAATTAATCCAAGTATTTTGGTTGTAGTGTGCATTGAAACGGGCATCATGTGCACTACTGATTTGTTAGTGTGCATGCCGTCATTTATGTCAAGTCATTGTCCGTTGTTCTTGTTTTTAGGTTCATATGTGCACACTTATGCTATTGTGTATGCACTTATGTATTGTGCGGAGTTAAAGGTATGCACTCGTTCATTAATGCACACAAATTTGTATATATACACACATCTGTTAGACATGACTCACCTTTGTCTTTGTTATGTAGAAAAATAAGCTTAACGTGTGCTTACATGGAAAGAAAGAAATTAAAGAAGAGAGGATATAAAGGGATGAGCTTGTTTTGTTATCTAGAAAAATAGACTTATTTTGTTGTTGACTTACCTATTTTGATGGAAGTTTAGAATTTTTCTTCGACAAAATCCCTTAGTTGATATTATAGGGGACTTGAATTGCTGATTAGGTGTACGGGTTTAAGGTGTTAACTTTTAATCAAAGCCATGATCTCGTGATTTTTACGAATTAGATTTGTTCCCATAGAAGTATCACCACATACATACGTACGTATGCACGTACATACATACATACATACATACATACATACATATGTATATATATATATAGAGAGAGAGAGAGTGTGTGTGTGTGTGTGTTAGGCTCCCATGAAAACCTTGTCCCAAGGTGAGCACTAACGAAGAAAGGGAAAAAAAAAGATGGTTTTTTTTCATAAATATTACAAATTTCAAATGTTTCTAATATTTATGAAAATGACTCGCTCCTTTTTTACTTAATTTCCTATCCATAAGATCTTTCATATTGACGGCTTGGATTTGTTTATAGGTTCTCACTTGGGATTATTTTCATATGAACTGGATTATTTATATATATATATATATACACACACACACACACACATATATATATATATGCACCTTAACGTGCAGTCAGTGCGGCCGCATGCACCATTATGTATACAAATATACACCACTCTATGTTATAAAATGCATAACACAAATATGCACCATTCGGTACATATCACCAAAAAACACACCACTAGGTATGCAAATATACACTACACAGTGCTAGGAAATGCACCATTAGGGGCATGGAGTTATGGTGCTTTATTTTGGGTGTGTGGTGTGTTTTTTGGTGTTTTTGTATTTTTTCATTGTGGTGCATTTTCTAACTTGAGTTGTGTATATTTATATACATAGTGGTGTATACCGCACCGACCGCACGGAAAGGCGCGACCACATTGGAATAGAAATCTCTCTCTCTCTCTCTCTCTCTCTCTCTATATATATATATATATATATATATATATGGCATACGAGCTAAGCCTATTAGGCTTGCACTTTTACGGTTCATAATTTATGTGGCCCTAAACCGCCTCACTGCAGAGCAGGTGTGGGTTGGTCTACGGATTTCAGCTCACTTTGACATCCTTATCAGTGGCAAACTAGACTGATATCCATATCTCCTGAAATGAGACTGATTTAGTTGAGTCTCGATTGAACCCTACTCAGAAAAATCTCTTCTGAAAGCATTAGTATAAATTCATGAGTTTAAACTCGTGAAGTGTGAATTTCATTTAGAGTTATGGGCTTACAGTAATTACACCGTTGGATAATTGTATTCACATTTATGCTTTTACACCACAACATAAATTGTTATAATTAGGATGATCCATTTATGGTTTCACACCACAACATACATGGTTATAATTAGGATGATCTCCAAGTCAACTTGTAATTGTTTATGTAGTGTCACACACTTAAACTGCCATGCATAGGTAGCCTTTTGTTGAGCCTTTTTCTTTTGGCCTTGCTAGAACTAGGTAGCTACCTTTAGTTGGTTTCTTAATTCCCTCTTTTCTGTTTTGTAGTGAGTGTATGTGGTTATCTTTTCAACAAGATGTTATTATAATGGAGATTGTGTCATCCATCCATAGTTTTATTGCTTTTTGACATTTTTGGTGTTCATACCGTTTAACTAAAATTTCTTATGTTTCTTTTTTTTTTCTTTAGGAGTAGTTCATAGCATCATTTGTTGTTGTTGTACTTTGAGCTCATTGGAAACTTGTCATCAAAGCAACACTTATAGAGTGGGACCACGGTTTGCTTCTTTTTATGACTAAATTAAATTAATTTGGAATCCAATTTATATAATTTGGAAAAAAATTATTTCATCCCCTAAATTTGATTGATCCCGTGACGAGTTAAAAAAATAATTTACTGTATTATTAATTATAAAAAGTTCTAATCGAGTAATGCATTGCCAAGAGGTAAATAGTATAAAGTAAATTTTAGAAAAAGGAATATATAATTACTCATTTAATATGACGAGTTTTTCTAACTATTGTTTCTTGTTCACAATTCAAGGTTCAAACATGAAATTTTATTTAAAGATAATTCAAAGTTGAGTTACAATTGGACACTACTTAAATATGACAAAACCTTGTGTATTCGTGAGACGGGTCGGGTCAAGATAAAATTTAATACTTATACTAGCAAATGTATAATACTAAATTATGAATAAAATGTTTATTACTTATATATATGAGAAAATATAATACTTTTGAAGGAAAATGTAGTACTTTTACATTTTGAAGTAAAAGTATTACTTTTTTCCATCTAAAGTATTATATTTTTCTAATAAGTAACAAACACTTTAATTCTAATTAGTATTACATTTGTTAGTATAAGTATTACAATTGTATAATATTGACCAGAACCGACCCGACATGTCTCACAGATGCTTATCCGTGAGAATGTCTCACACAAATATGACCCTTTATATATTCCTTCTCACTCTTATTTTTTTCATTAAGAGCTAGTGTTCAAATATAAAATTTTACTTAAAGAAAATTGAAGTCTTTGGGCCACTTGTCGTTGATAACATGCTATTTTTGTTACCAACCCTAAATTTGTCACATTTGGTCAATTGTTAAGGCCTATTGTTAATTTAAACATGATAGTTATGGCGTATTTTAAAAATACCTACTTTCTAAAAATATGTACAAAATTAATTACTTAATAAAAATTCATAAGGTGCATCTTGAAGAACGATTAATTGAAGCAGTTCACGTCTCCATTCTTACCTACTCTAGGTACAATGGAAGTCCACCCAAGAGAGCACAAGGTACTGTCCACCATAGTACACATTACGGAGTCCAAGAGAGAGAATAAATGAATTAGGACTAGTTTTTCCAACTATAAATAAACATAAGCAAGGTAATCCAGTTGTTATACCATCGAGTATGCTCCACAATGAATTCTGGATCACGGTCACAAAACGACGTCATTTCAATAAGTGAGAGAAATGACTCCTTTAAATCTCCGTAACTGATACTACAGTTCATCTCAAATGATACTATAGTTGTGTTGAACTGATATTGCAGTTGTGTTGAAAGGGAACAATAGTTGCACGAAACGGAGACCGTTTCATCCGTCTGTTTTCATTAATCAAAACAAAGTCGTTTTGATGCGCGGTCCACAGTAAAATTTGCGAGGTAATCCAAGATTTTAGGAGAAATAATAGGGATTCTAAATTTAAATTACTCCTAATAAGTAAGATTTTGACCGAAGGTCCAAGATATTAAAGGATTCTTGGACATTTTAGGTTAGTACCAAAAGATAATGGAAGAACTTAATTGAGGTGGTAACTGTTTGATGATAGTAATGCAATTAAAGATTCAATTTTACTATCATCATTTAAACAGTTTAATTTAATTTCACCGTTATTCCAATGCACTCTTCATAAATTGCTACGAAATAACATTAACTAAATGGACACACTTTGAAAAAGAACTAAGGAAACAACAAAAACATTGTTAATATACTATATTCACATCTATATTTGTCAGATTCATGTTTATTGCTATGCCAAAAGTTATAATTAGAAGCGAATGTGTAACTTTATTTTCTTCTACTCGCATAGCAATATTGCAGTCAGCTTGTTCTGATATCAATTTTCAGGATCAAGCGCTTACCACTATACGCTAAAAGTTAGAGCTAACTAGTAGCGAAAGAAGAACTTTATTTCCTTTTACTTGTGTAACAATGAACGTCACATTTTGATGGCTTTCCAAATGGTTGAAATGGTTGCCGAAAAAGATTGTATAAAAAGGAAATTAATCTAATCCAATTTAATTGAGACCGCTATTTGCATCAACATAAATGAAAAGGAATTAAGGAAACATCAATAACATTCGAGCATACCAAGAAGCTACATACTTAATTATGTTTATGTTCAATGATATTTAAATATTTTAAATATTCTTTTTGCACATGCTTATTCCAATTATATATGCTTCTCCCACTGCACCGTCAGAAAGAAATATA
>NC_044921.1:459599-522099 GCF_003576645.1 Ipomoea triloba | reverse complement strand
AAGTGCACATAGTTTCACTTACAAGTGCACCTAGTTTGACTTACAAGTGCACCTATTTTCACTTACAAGTGCAAGTAATTTACCTTGTTAATATTCATGCACCTATTTTCTCAAATACTTTTACTTACAAATGCAAGTAATTTACCTTGTAAATATTCATGCACCTGGGTGCAACCAAGTTGCACCAAGTTATAACATAGGTGCACTTAGTATTGATACTCAGTGTACAATTCACTTGCACATGTAATACATTTTACTTGCATCTGCAATACATTTTAGTTGCACTTGTGCAAGTAATTTAATTTGTTAACATTCATGCACCTGGGTGCAACCTAGGTGCACCTAGTTATAACATTAGGTGCACCTAGTAGGTGCACTTAGTATTGATGCTCAGGTACAATTTACTTGCACTTGTAATACACTTTATTTGCACGTGTGCACCTATTTTCACTTACAAGTGCAAATAATTTACCTTGTTAACATTTATGCACCTGCGTGCACCTAGGTGCATCTAATTATAACATTACGTGCACCTAGTTATAACGTTAGATGCAACTACATCCTGGACATGTGGCGCGCTGCGATTCGTACGCGGTTCTCTCCTGGGCGGCCCGTACGCACCTGAACGTCATCCTATATATATATATATATATATATATATATATAATATTAATCAAATGCGGCCTTGCTATTAGGTGCGGTCGTGTGGCCTAGCGTGCGTCATTGGATTGTGCTGATCTGACGGCGGAGGTTATATATTAGGATTTTGGAAATTTAATTCGCGTAACTTAAGTGGGGGCTTTATGGTAATTGTAAGTGGGGAAGGTAATGTTAGCATACAGAACGCACCAACAAACGTATTATTAAAGCACACAATTCAACGTACTAAAGTGCACCGGTTCTTATATTAAAACACACCACTTAACCACCACACACCAAATGCAACTACTCTCGTAAAATTCACTACCATGTGTATTATAACACACCATTCTACGTTATAAAATGCACCACTGAACAAATTAAAACACACCATTCCCCACCATACCGAAATACACCACTCAATTCAAATGCACCCACAAAATTAAAACACACCATTATACGTTATAAAATGCACCAGTTCTCCAGTTCTCAGATTAAAACACACCACTTAACCACCACACACCAAATACACATACTATTGCGAATTACACCAATATTATCTCAAATATGAACCAGAATATCATATTAATGTTGATAATGCACAGACTATTGCGAATTACTCCATTCTCGTTCCTCTGTTGGAGTGTCTTGTTTGGAAAGCTTCGCGGTTAATGGAGCGCCTTGGGATAGTGAACGAGCATGTCGTGGTGAGTTGAGTGGGGATTTGAATCATAGAAAATTAACAAGTATACCCCTCCTTCGCGTTAATAATGTTCAACGCTCTTTTTTATTTTGGATCAACCTGATGCGTTGGATTAAATAATCTAATGGTGTAGAACAGGCCACATGACCGCACACAAGACCAAGGCCGCATCAGATGCCTCGTATATATATATATATATATATATATATATATATAGGGGTGCGGTCAGGTGCAAACCATCGCCCAAGAAAGTAATGAGAACGCTTCGCAGCTGTCCACGTGTCCAGATAAAAAAATCAGATGTAATTTAAAAAAACAACGCAGTGGCATTTTTGTAAATAACTTGAACTTTGGTGCAAGTAACTGTGTTATAAGTGCAAGTAGCTTGTGCACATTTGCAAGTAAAATCACTTACATGTGCACCTATTCTCACTTACAAGTGAAAGTAATTTACGTTGGTAATATTCGTGCACCTAGGTGCATCTAATTATAACGTTATGTGCAACCAGTTATAATATTAGGTGCACTTAGTATTGACGCTCAGTGTACATTTTACTTGCACCTGTAATACATTTTACTCACACTTGTAATACAATTTACTTGCACTTAGGTTCACTATATGAAACTACAACTTGAACTTGTAATATATTTTTACTTGCACTTGTAATATATTTTACATGCACTTCGATGTTCAATTGTTTAAGAAAATGCCACTGTATTTTTTAAATCAGTATTTCTGATCCGTTAGATTTAGACACGTAGACCCATGACATGCGTTCTCATTTCTTTCATATATATATATATATATATATAGTCATCATCAGGTGCGACCTGGTCATTAGGTGTGGCCGTGCGGCCTATTTTTAGCCATTAGATCAAATCAAGTCATCAAATCAACACACAATATATATATGTTACAAAACACACCATTCTACGTACAAATATACACCAGAGAACTTGTAAAACACACCATTCCACACTATAACCAAATGCACCTATTCACTTAAAATTCATCAATATACGTTATAAAACACATCATTCTACGTATTAAAATGTACCACAACGTGCCTCATGTTAGATTATAAGCATACACTATTTACACATATTACAAAACATGTGCTAAAATATGCATCATTCTACGTATTAAAATGCACCACAACGTGTATTAAAATGCACAATTCCACTTATTGAAAATTCTCATCCCAAATTATAAACATGCACTATTACACTTATTAGAAAACTAGTTTTTTCTATGCGCTTTGCGCGAAGACTTGTGCCCAATATTTAAACCCAATTAGTAAATCATTTTGAAATAGATATAATGCATTTGTTTTAGTTGTCGAAGTTTCATAGATATTCGAGTAAAATTTTTGTTGTGTATGTATTTGAAATTAATACAAGAAATTCAAATTCATTGTGATGAATATATTCCACTGTAATTTTAAGGGTACTCAACGTTGTATTACAATATTTTTGTCTTTGAAAATGAATAAAATTTGTTTAAATATAGTCTTCGCTTTTCTTATTTTTTTGAGAAAAAATATAGTCTTCTTCTAATTAGAGATATATCCCTTATAAATTCATATTCATATATGGATATACATAATACTTTATTTCAACTATCTCAATTCAACAACTTCCACAGATTGATATCCAAAAATCTTGTATCAATTCAACTGCAAATGCATTATGTTGCTACTCATTTATAATATTAATATTTTTAAATAATAGTGTGTGTGTGTGTATATATATATATATTAATATTATTGAAGTAAGAATTATAGAAATGATAAATTACTAAATATAACTATGGTAATATTTAATTAAATCTAAATGAATTTAAACTTATCATTAAAGAATGTAAGAATATATATATATATATATATATATATATATATATATATATATATATATATATCTAAAAACATAATAAGTTTCAATCCAGGTTATACCCCTGGTTTATGTCTGTTTTTTCCGTTAAGTTTTGTTGTACCTTATGCTATAAAAGTTGTACTACATAATTTTTTGGACAAAAATGTCCCTATCGTTATAACTTCCGTTATCTTTTCACATTATAGTTACCATGCACATGCACACACAATATTTTTTCTTACATCTTCAATGGTAAGTTTGAATTCATTTAGATTTTAATTAAATATTACCATAGTTATATTTAGAAATTTATCATTTCTATAATTCTTACTTCAATAATATTAATATGAATTCTACAATTATATATAAATAAATATTATATATATATATATACACACACACACACACACACTATTATTTTAAAAAAATATTAATATTATAAATGAGCAACAACATAATGTATTTGCAATTGAATTAAGACATGATTTTTAGATATCAATTTGTGAAAGTTATTGAATTGAGATATTTGAAATCAAGTATTCTGTATATCCATATATGAATATGAATTTATAAGAGATATATATCTAATTAGAAGAAGACTACATTTAAACAAATTTTATTCATTTTCAAAGAAAAAAAAAGTTGTAACAACGCTAAGTATCCTTAAAATTACAGTGGAATATATTCATCACAATGAATTTGAATTTCTTGTGTTAATTTCAAATACATACACAACAAAAATTTTACTCAAATATCTAAGAAACTTCGACAATTAAAAAAAAACGCATCATATTTATTTCAAAATGATTTACTAATTGGGTTTAAATATTTGGCACAAGTCTTCGCGCAAAGCGCGTAGAAAAAACTAGTATATATATATATATATATATATATATATATATTATTGAAGTAAGAATTATAGAAATGATAAATTATTAAATATAACTATGGTAATATTTAACTAAAATTTAAATGAATTCAAACTTATACCATTGAAGAATGTAAGAAAAAATATTGTGTATGCATGTGCATGGTAATTATAATGTGAAAAGATAACGGAAGTTCTAACGGTAGGGATATTTATGCACAAAAAATTATGTAGTACAACTTTTATAGCATAAGGTACAACAAAAATTAACAGAAAAAACGGACATAAACCAAGGGTATAACCTGGGTTGAGCCTTATTATGTTTTTAGATATGTGTTAAAATACACACCATTCAACGTATTAAAATGCAACAGAGGACAGATTAAAACACACCATTCCACAACACACTTATTAGAAACACATGTGTTAAAATACACACCATTCTACGTATTAAAATGTACCAGAGGACGTATTAAAACACACCATTCCGCAACACACTTATTAGAAACACGTGTTAAAATACACACCATTCTACGTATTAAAATATACCAGAGGACGTATTAAAACACACCATTCCGCAACACAGTTACACGCCATTCTACGTATGAAAATGCACGAGCTGATAGATTAAAACACACCAATCCACAACACAATTAATGCACCAATATACGTAACAAAACGCACCACAGTATGTATTCAAACGCACCACACTATGTACTAAAATGCACCATTTCAATCCATGTAATATAGATACTAAAATTATCATAATAGCCCCATTTAAACATATGCGAATTGCAGTTGGATTAATGAAATCGGACGACGCAGATTAGGCCGAGCTCCCCGCCGCATTTGAATAAAAATCTATACACACACACACACACATTGTGTCTGTGTAGGTATTGGATCATATGAGAACAAGTTCATATGAAAAAACTAAGAACTAATCACAACCTTGCATCTGAAAATATTGACCGCACAAGATAAGATTTAAGAAAATGCGGTGGCAGTTTCGTGATTATTACCAACTTTACTATGCAAACGTGAACACTAATATCAACAATTTAGTATTAACATTTTGCACATTTAGTGTTATCATTTTGCATATTTAGTATTAAAAGTTTGCACTTGCAAAAATGCGAAAGTACATTGCAATTAGGGTTTGGATTTTAGAGTTTAATTGAGTGAGGCGTACCAAATCATTTTTTAAAGGATTTATTTTAAAATATATATTTATTAATAGTTTCTTTTATAACCCAAGTCATTTCTAAGTTATATCTGTAATCTCTAATCAAAATTTTAAATAAGTCAGAGTTCATATCAGTTGTATTGAGTCTTTCAGTTATATCATTAAGTTGTTGTTCATGGTATCTAAGACACCATTTGTTTATGTCTAAAAATTTTATCCACGACATTATAAAATTTTAAAGGATCTTTATAAACCTCGCAGAGGTAGAAGATAGTAATTTATGATCATACTTACTAATTCATTTATACGTAATATCATATCATTTATTACTATTATAATCTCGTTTAACATGTTTATATATGCAAGTACACTTGTTAAATTATCCATTAAATTCTTAATGTTCTCTCTATAACCTTTACCAAAATCCTATGTAAACATACCATTCAGAATATAAATCACATAATATAATTGGACAATTATTTAAATAGATAAAGGATCGGAAATTATACCTCTGTTACTAGGTCACCGGAATCCTCTTACCCTGCCAACCACTCCCTTAGGTTCCACTGGTTTCAACGGGAAATCGACTAGGCACTGCGGGACTCAACAGACTCTTCCTAGTTTTAAAGATAAGGGATCTGATACTTATCTATCCTTAATAATTGCTCGATATTCTATAATTTTTTTTCTTCTTGATATGTTTTTCTAGGCTTGGATCTGGTTATAGAGAGAAAGGAAAGTTTAGCTGAGAGCCATGAGAGATACAAAAGGAAATTGCTTAGATAGATATCTCGATTATATCTTACACATACATTGAGGCTCCTTATATAGATAACCTCAGGGGTAGAACAGGTATTTAAATATTTACAGAATAGTAAGAACAATAGTAGGCTACATTACTTTTTACAAAGCCTATCACACTTTATTTGTTTTTTACATAGATAGTCTAAGACATACAGTACGTTGTCTGCCACGCTTTACTTTTTTATATTCCATCCGTCCTTCTTGATAACTCTGAGTTGTAAAGTAAGATTCCTTCTTCTTGTAGGTTGCCAAGTGTACGTTCCACTTGCATCTTCGAGTCATTGCTTTTTCCATCTGACTTGATTTCTGTCATAGTTGGTCTGCTGCTACCTTTTGTAATATCTCTGCTGATTACAGCTCTCGTAGTATAGTTTTGTAGTAATTCTTGTAATATTTCTTTGGCCGTAATATTGAGTGATAATTTTGCCGTTGGTTATAGTGAATAGTGGTACTGTAGCAAAGTCCTGTAGCAGTTACTGTAGCAATTTTGTCTTTTTGTGGTATTTTTACATATTCATAAAAGGACTAGAATTTTCTTCTTTTATTTCTATCTTGGTCATACTTCTTCTTTTATTTTTAAAGTTATATTCCTCTATGGTTTTAGGTGCATGAGTGTGCTCCAAATTTGTTAATCTTCATTAAATTCTTCTAAAATTGGATTATCATTGTCATTAGTAACATATTTACTGTAATATAAGGTTATAATTTGTTCTACTTCTCCACCTTTCTCTTGTCCTAATACATAAGTTTTTCTTTCATTTATCATACTTTCTATTTTACTTTTTATTGTTAATATTCCTAAAGCTCTTTTTTCACATAGCCAATTATGAAAATGTTCAATTTTACAGGGAATTTTAGCATTTATACTCATAAAATGTTCAATTTTACAGGGAATTTTAGCATTTATACTCATATTATTTCCTTCTATGGTAGTTTTTTCTCCAGTCTTAAATAATTGACATATTATTATTGGTTTTCCTTCTCCAGTCTTAAATAATTGACATATTATTATTGGTTTTCCTATTAGATCAGTACTAGCATCGAAAATTTGTATTCCATATAAGCCACTTCCTATATTACCCATCATAGCTTTCACACTTTTAACTATTATAAATGGTAATTTACTAATAGAATATAGTGTTTCATCTACAAATAATGGTAATTTACTAATAGAATATAGTGTTTCATCTACAAATACTTTATCCAGACATCCATAGGTAAATAGTTTTAGTACTATATCAGGCTTAGCATGCTCCATACATATATATCTTGGATATTTAGGGTCTCTTATAGGTCTATATATGGTTTGTCTTGGATATTTAGGGTCTCTTATAGGTCTATATATGGTTTGATTAGACTGATAACTGTAAAAGGTATTAATAATGTCATATACTTCTTGTAGGTTTTTATCATATTTTAATTTGTCCGCCATTGTTAGTTTTGTATCATTATTTGGAAGTGTTCCTAATCTTGTAAACTGTCTTATAGGTGTAGTAGGTTCATCAGAGATTTTTAATTTCTTTATTAGAGGTGTAGTAGGTTCATCAGAGATTTTTAATTTCTTTATTAGTTTATAGTCTTTTAGAGTTTCTTCCATTTGTTCTATTGCTTTATCTTGTTCTTCTAATTTTTCTCTTAATTGTTTATTACCTTCTTTTAACTCCTTAAGACTTTTCACCAAGTATTCTTCCATCCTATCAGTTGGTGTCATATCTCTTGTAATATCTGCTCAAAAAATCAGCTAATACATTCTTAGTACCAGAGATAGTTTTAATAAAATCAGCTAATACATTCTTAGTACCAGAGATAGTTTTAATATCAAAAGCTAATACATTCTTAGTACCAGAGATAGTTTTAATATCAAAACTATAATATTGAAAAAATGTTTGCCATTTTCTTCTCCTATTAAATTCTGGTAAATGTTCTATTTTATTCTTTATAAAATAAGCTACTTGTGTATTATGTTCTATTTTATTCTTTATAAAATAAGCTACTTGTGTATTATCTGTTCTAACAACAAAATGTACAGAAGCTACTTGTGTATTATCTGTTCTAACAACAAAATGTACAGGTAATAAATGATAATGAAATTTCTTAATTCCATATTTTACTGCTAACATTTCTTTCTCATTTATATGATATTTTCCTTCATTTGGTTTCCATGTTCCCGATGCATATCCACATATTAAAGGTTTTTCTTTATCTATATCCTGTTTATCATGTGCTATAAGGACTGCTCCCCATCCTACATCACTAGCATCTGTAAATAATTCTAATTGATCATCTGGTTTTGGTAATCTTAATTTTGGTAAGTTTTTTACTTTGGCTTTTATATTTTGAATTGCTAAAGTATGATCTTTTGTCCATTCAAATTTATTTTGTTTTTTAATTAAATTTTGTAGAGATTTTCGTAGTATTGGTAAATCTTTTATATAATCTGAAGCATAATTCACTATTCCTAAGAATTGTTGTACTTCCTTCTTAGTTTTTAATTTTTCTTTAAAGTTTACTATTTTTGTAACAATGTGTTCTTGTAATTGTAATCCTTGTTCATTTATTATGTATCCTAAATATTCAATTTCATTTTTAAATATTTCAGATTTTTTCTCAGACAGTAATATGCCATGTTTTCTAATTGTTTCTATAAATATATCTAAGTGACGAATATGTTGTTCTAGGTCATCACTAAATATTATTATATCATCTACATAAACTATACAAAATTCATTTAAGTTTCTAAAGACTTTATCCATTCTTCGTTGATATTGTTGTGGTGAGTTTTTTAATCCATAGGGTAGTACCTTACATTCAAATTGTCCTTGAGGTGTACTAAATGCTGTTAAGGGTTGTGATTCTTTTGTTAGTTTTATTTGCCAAAATCCACTTTTACAATCAAATTTACTAAACCATTTCTTTCCTGCTAATCTATTTATTAAGTTTCTTTTATACGGTAGGAAATATCCTTCAAATACTATCTTCTTATTTAATTCTCTATAATCTATTACCATTCTAGCTTTTCCTCTTTTAAGTTCATTATGTTTTCTTACTAAAAATGCTGGACTACTATGAGGACTTGTACTTTCAGATATTATTCCTAAATCTAATAGTTCTTTCAATTGTATTGTAAATTCTTTTTGATCTTCTGGACTATACCTAATAGGTGTACATCTTACTATATCATTTGCATTTATTAATTTAATTTCAGCATACACTTTATCTCTATCCCATAGTGCTATTGGGTTTTCTCCAAAGTTTATTTTTAATTTTTCTAAGTATTTTTTCTTTAATAGTTCTAAATTATGATTTCTATTTAATTTTAAAAATTTTATCTCTACTGAGCATGTAGGTAATATCCTTTTTAACACAATCCATTTTCCACATGGTGTCAGTAAACTTATATCATCTCTTCTAATTATTTGTGTTTTAAAATAGTCTAGAAAATTGTTTCCCAATAATACCTGTTGTTTAAGATTGTCTTCCTGATATATGATTGGTATTTTAAACATTAATTTTCCCAGTATTATTCTAGTATTTTCTGCTACAACATCTAATTCTTTCATATTTTCATTAAATCCAGCTACTCTTATTCTATGGTCTTTTGATTTTTTCCATTTATGCATTACAAATACATCTTTTTTAGCTAAACATATATCCGCTCCACTATCTATAAACATTCTTCTTGCTATCATTTTATTATTACTATATTCTATCTTAGCTTCTATATATATTGCTACCATTCTAATACTGTTTTTTCCAAATATTTATAATATATTTCCATTATTATATTTTTTAAATCTTCTCCTAAATTTTCTTCTAATAAATTTTCTAATCTTTTTAAGGTCATCATTCTTTCTACAAAATTCCTTTCCATATTGTTGATTAGTTGTAGTACTAGAAATCCTTCTTCCATATCTTAGTCTGAACTGTCACTATCTTCTGATTCTGTTTCTAGATATCCCACAAATTCTTCCTTATTATCTTCTATTTCTGTTTCACTTATATAAAATTCTTCATAATCATGTATTTCATCTCCGCTTATATATTCTAAACTCATAATAAATTCCTCTGTATTTATATACCTTACTTTCTTTTATTTTAACTTAGTGCATTTATTAGCATAATGTCCTTTTTCATTACAATTCCAACATCTACATTCATATGGTTTTTTATTATTTTCTGTAGGTCTGGTATATCTTTTCCTTCGTCTAAACTTTCTCTTTTTCTTAAATCTTTTTCTATTTTCAGGAGTGTTTTTATATTTCCTAAATCTTTTCCTTTTATAATTTTTATAGTATGGTTTATAATATTTCTTCCTGAATTTTTTATAAGACTTATATTGTTTTCTCCTTTTTCTCCCTTGCCTATATTCTCCTTTTTCACATCCAAATCTTAATTTTTCCTCAGTAAGTCCGCATATTTCTCTTAATACTTTTCTTTTATCTTTTTTGATTCTTTGTTGCATCCTATATTCTTCACATTTTCTTAGTAAATATGCTCTTAGTACTCTAATTCTTTCTCCTAGAGTATTTTCCTTTGGTTCTATATTATTGTATTCTTTTGATATTTCTGTATTATAAGGGGAAGGTAAATGATCATAATATAACTTTTGATATATTAAACTTTCTTCTGTATTAAATCTTGCACTATAATAAAATTTACTAAAACTTATAGTATATTCAGGTAATTTACTAATTTTACAACATCTCATATTATTTAAATTAGTTATAGCTTCCATCTTTCTTTCTGCTAATACCGTGTTTTCTGATACTAACCATCTTTCTCCTAGAAATTCTCTTCTTATTAATGCTTCAAATATTCCTAACAAATGTTTCCAATCTGATGCAAAGCTTAATACTTCTATTTCTAAATTTTCTATAGATTGTATCCAATATCCAATTTTTCCTATTAATGTTTTAGATATCAATTCATATATATATGCTTTATCATTAGTTTTATTAGAATTCATAAGTGCGATATACATTCCTAATGTCCAGTCTGATATTCTTCTGTTAATTTCTTGCTCATCATAAACATTGTCTAAGTCTAAAAAATATCCATTATAATTTATTCCTTGTGACATCGATCCTATAAATTCTTTAAATTCTTGATGTTGTCCTATAGGTATATGTTCTGGTATTTTATTAATCTTTCTTCCTATCATCATTTCTTCTTCTGGATAATCATTAGTATCTTCATTTACTATATCATCTGTCTCTACTTCTGTCTCTATGGCTTGTTCTTCATATTCTTCTTCTATATCACTAGGTTCTTCTTCAATAATTGCTTTTATCTCTTTTTCCTTACCTAAAGCTTTTATTATTTGTTCATTTTCTATTATAAGATGTAATTTCTCATCTTCTATGTCTTCTATATAATTTATCCTAGTTATTTTTCTATTTTCTCCTTCAGTTTCACTTTCTTCTGTACTAGTTTCTTTTTCTGTGCTATCCTCTCTTTCTTTTCCTTTTATTTTCTTTGTTAATTTCCTTAATTCTTTTTTCAATTCATCAATTTCTTTTTTTATTTGTTTATTTTCTAATCTTAAAGATTTTAATTCTACTTTAGTTTTTTTTGTATAATTTTTTATATTTCCTATATTTCTCATACCATTCTTCATTTGTAGTTTCTAATAATTTTATATTTTCCTGTTTTAATTTGTCAATTTCTATTTGTTGATTAGTATATAGTTTTATTAATTCTACATCAATATTTCCCATCTGTGAAGGGTTATTATTTTTATTTTCATCTATTTTAAAAGGGTTGTTTTCGATAGTTTTTTCTCTAATTGTTTCATATTTAGCCTTTTCTTTATCTATTATTTCTTTTCCATGATTTTTAAGGAAAGTTATGACACTATGTTCTTTAAGCATTTTTAGAATTTTCCTTGTCTTTTTAATTCTCTTAGTTTATTTAATGTTTTTCCTACTGGTTCTGGAAGATTAGGTTTCATCTTACTAATATCCATCATCATTGGCTCTATACCTCTTTTCCAAGCATTTATTGGTACTATTTCTTTTTCTTCTATTTCTTGACTTGAACTAGTTTCTCCTTGCATTATATTTTTCTCTTTTAATATTAGGTTTAATTTTTCTATTATTAATGCTAGAGTTGGTATCTCAGAACTATTCCATGCATTTCTTATTTCTTCTCGTACTATTTCTCTTATTTCATTTCTTACTATGTTCTTTATTTCTTGTATTCTTATATCATTAGAATTCATTCCTATTATTTCCGGTATATTATGATTCATCTTTATAGATTCTCTTTCTCCAGTTATTTTCTAAATAAATCCACTCTTTTTGCTTATCTTTTTTCATTACTTCTTTAAAAGTTTTTATCTCATTTTCTAATTTATTCTGTTCTTCCTTATATTCATAGTATTTTAATTGTGATATAATTATTTATGTTTCCAATCTATCCTTTAGCATTTCTAGTTTCTTTTCTTTAGCCTTTATTTCTTTTTCTAGATTCATATCTTCTTAATATATCTTTCTTTATTCTGATCTCTTATTTCTATTCCTTCATTTGTAATTTTATAATTTATAGTATTTAAAAAATCAGCTCCTAGTAGTAATTCATATATACTATCATATTCCAAGACTCCTAGTTTTATATTATATTCTAAATCTTGTATCATAAATTTTAAATTTATTGCTTTTGTAATTACAATATTCCTATTTTCTTTTGGATAGTTACAAATTTGTGGTGTTATTATTTCACAATCATCTTCATTTATCATGTTTTTATTTATCAACCTCTTTAAATTTCCTAGTGATATAGTTATAATTATTTCTGAGGCCATTATTCTGTTAAATATTATTCCCTTTATTTTTATATCTTCATTTATTATCAAGTTTATCAAGTCTAAATTTCTAGGTATATCCGGTTGTAAACTTGTTTCAGGCACATGTTTAAAAGATAACCTACTTCCTTCAATTATTGGCATCATTTTTCTTGTTATTTGTGTTTTCTTATTTTCAAAATCTATATACATTTCTTCTGGTAATGTAATTCTAGTATTTTTCTTATATTCTAATGGTTCTAATACATCATTATATAACTTAGGTATTATTATATTCTCATCATTATATTTTCTAACATGATGTTTTCCAGTTAATGCATAAACTATCTTAGTTTCTATACTCATTACTTTACAATCTTTTAGCATGTCTATTCTATGTAATTTGAAGTATAATGTTAACGCTAAATCTTTATGTCCATCTTCCATAGATATACTAAAGTCTGGATGCACAGTAAATTTTACCTTTTGATATATTAAATTTCCTTTTAATACAGCTATTATAGAATCTTCTAAATTGCTTAGAATTCTTTCATCTCTTAAATAAAGTTCTAAGGGTGTATTAACCTTATTTTGAAAATATGCTTTTATAGTAAATTCTATTGCTCCAAAATATATGTTTCTATAATTTTCCCTAGATTTTGATGGTACCTTTTTAAGTTCTCTTTTTATTATATCTTCTGTTATTAAGTTTATTTTTGCCTTTCCTTTTAATGCAGTTATGTCTATATGATTTTCATGTTTTTGTGCAATATATCTAACTTCTTTATTTCTTTCATACCACTTGGTTTTAAATATTTTCTTAATAGGTATTTCTGAAAAATCATTTTTTATTTTATCGTACAGTTCTTGATTAAAATTTAACGTTTGTGTAACACCTCCTTCATAAATATCTTTTTCATAATAAGCTTCTGAACTTTCACCTATTTCACTCATTTTATTTATCCAAATGTTAACTTATAAATTTGGAAATAACATTCGTTTATAATTTCTTTATATTGTTTTATTTCTCTATCTTTTTGGTTTTCTATTCTTAATTTTTCTTCTAACAATACTCGTATTTCTGCTTCTTTTTGTCTAATTTCTTCTTCTTTTATGCTTAATGTATTTCTTATATTATCCATTTTTTCCCTTATTTGCAATATTTCTAAATCCTTTTGATATAATAATTCTAAACTTATTCTACAACTTATAATATGTTGATCAATATCTCTATTATATCCTAAACTTTTTTCCTGCGATTAGTTCAATTCTTTCCATCTTTCACTGAATTATGCCAATACTGTTTAAATAAATTATTTCTCTATTATATAGTCTTTTAGCAATTTTAATATCTCCTTTTAAATTTTCATATTTATTTTTAAATTCTATCCATTCTGGATCATTAGGATTCATTATACATAGTAATTCTTCTAATCTCGCTTCTTTAGATTCCATAATTTCTACAATTTTTCTACTCAATTTTAAGTATTCTAAACAATACATCTTTATCCACNTTCTATAGTAGATTAATATTCTAACATCTCTATATATTCTATATAAAATTCCTAAAGTCTGTGCTAATCTTTTACGTTCTTGTCTATTATTCCAGTCAATATTCTCAAATTCATCTTCTAATACTTTTATTTTTCTTAATGTATCATTTTCTATGCTTTTTAAATTGTATAAATTAATTTTGACAAAACTCATTCTTTAAAATATGTATCTTTATCTGGATTTGCTTTTAAATATTTTTCTCTATAATTTTTCAAAGATTCCAACTTCTTATATAGGATTGCTAGATTTTCTTCTTGTATTCGTATATTGTTTGCATTTATTTGACTTCCAATAAATCCTAAATTTGTACTTTGGCTATATAGTAATAGTAAGTTTCTACTATGTTCTATCTTTAATTCTGTTCGTGCTATTTTTGACTGTATATTATTTATGTTAATTATTGCTACTCCTGGCATCTTAATCTTAATCTTTTTTCCAAAATATTTTCTAATACTTCAGATCTTCTTTCAATTCTTATTTCTTCTATTTGTTGATTATAAATTTCTATTTTTTCATCAATTTTACTTATATTTCTAATAGCTTGTTTATATTTTTCAACATGATATACTTTTCCTGTAGTGTTATAAAAACAAGTGATATATTTATTTTTATGGTAAGTACAAATTTTTCTCCAATCTAATTGTTCACTAATCAATTTATTTCTATTATCAATTAATATATCTATATTTTTATTCGTATTACTAGAAGAAGCACTTAAAGATAATGCAAAATTAAGACATAGATTATTAAGTTATCTATTTACATAAAAAAGTACATTGCAATTAGGGTTTGGATTTTAGAGTTTAATTTTATGACTGAGTTTTTTATTTTATTTGGTCCAATGGTTTACTTTTTACTGCCTAAGGTCTTACATTTACAATTTAGATTTAAAATTTAGTTTTTTCGTTGATTTTGTACAATTTACCAGGTTTGAATATTTAGTTGCTAAAGATTGCATATTAAGTGTTAAAGTTTGCACAGTGGAGTTGATGATAATTACAAAACTGCCATCGCATTTTTTTTTAAAAATCTGATAAGATTCGTCCAGTGTTTACAGATGTAAAGCTGAAATTTGTTCTTATTTTTCTCTTATGGAAGTGTTATCACAGGATCCATAGTGCGCGCGCGGGCGCACACACACACACATACTAGTTACTATACGCGCATTGCCCGAATAGTCTGATGCCCAATGTGTATTTTTAAATTAGTGTTTTAGAATTTATCAAAGTATCATTCGGTATCTTGGCGTATATCAATGCAAGATTATCAATTTTTCTTAAAAAATATTTCAAGAATGCATAACTACGACCTCTGGCAATTTTAGAGAAGCACACGCTTCCTCTTGTTGTCACTTCCACTAGAAATGAATTCTTGAATTTATCTGTTTATAGCTACGTTCTCAACCAACCAAATGAAGCACAAAGGGCCAATATCGCCTCCACTGAAGTGGGTTGTCACTTCCACTAGAAATGAATTCTTGAATTTATCTGTTTATAGCTACTTTCTCAACCAACCAAATGAAGCACAAAGGGCCAATATCGCCTCCACTGAGGTTCGAACCCACCCCCTACTATATGAGGTGCAACCGGGTGCCACTAGACCAAAGGTCTTTGGCTGCGTGATTCTAATTAATTGACCAAAGTTCATGTTAAATTTTATATTGTATTTTTTTAATACACTCTAACATATTTATATTGATTGGGATGAGGTTTGAACCTAAGATCGACCTTCATTATGAAAATCAATGAGTAAGTTAAGAATAATAAATAGTTAACGGAATATTCTGTTACTAAAGTTTATTGACGGAATACAAGGGTATTTAGGAAAAGAATGATATAATAGAGGGTAAAGTGGAAAAAATAATAAAAAGGAATACTAAAATCAAAATAATATGAACTATTCATTTCAACAAACAATTACAGTAACATTTTTTAATTTCCGTTAGGGCCTAACTTTATTGACTCTTATTATGTATGTATGTGTGTATATATATATATATATATATATACTAATAAGAGCCAAAAAAAGTTAGGCCTATAATGGGTAGAAAAAATGACGGTCAAATTATTAAATCAAGTAGATGGTTCAGATTGTTTAGATTTATATTTTTCCTTGAGATTTCCTAATTTATCCTTAATTATATGATTATCTGTTAAATTTTCCATTAAATATTTTCTTCTCCGTTAATATTCCGTTAACTTTTAACTTACCCATTAATTTCTATAAGAAACGTCTTAGGTTCGAATCTCATCCCAATCAAAGTTGGCATAATTGTTGAACATATACTACGAATCTGTTAGAGTATATTATTCAAAAGTAAGTACCCACTTTATTACTCTTATTAAATTAAATAAATTAGAAGTTACAAAAATATATATATATATACATTTCTTTAATTTATAATTCAATGTCTATAATGACTTGATTAAAAAAAATTCATTATCAGAAAATATAAAAATAGATATAATTTCATTAGTTATATTGTTTATATTTTCTACAATGCAAAGATTTCTTACCTTTAAATTTATTAATTAATGAACAATGTGTTAATTATATTCACTACATTGTTCATTGTTATACTACAAAATAATGTTATACATTTATTTACCAAGTATTATATTAATAACATGGAATTTAAAAAAAAAAAACAGTTTGAAGCCAATCATATTAATTACTTAGGGATGATTTGTTGACAATGAAGACATTCAAATAACTCAATAAATTGATTTAAAACTCATTATTAAAAATGTCAATGTAGGGAAATAGAACATTGTGACACACTTGATGGATTGAAAATATGCTGAGACTAAAACATTGATTGAACTAATCTTTCAAATTCAAAAAATGAAGAAATATAAAAAATAGTTACAGTTGCAGCATTCATTAATCATGTATGTAAAATACTTATTGTGCATTCTTTAAATATATTAGAACTTATATAAATTTACAATCAACCTGCTTGGATTAAAGACAAAATCAACATCAATCTTGACAAAAAGAAATAATTGGTATATAGGATGTAGCCAATGTTTAAAAATATTTATGCACAAGGTGGCAAACTATTTAACTGTATGCATTGTGATGAAAAGGCAACAATGAGTACTCTAAGATTAGTATCAAATAAAAGAATTTACATTAAAAAAAAAACACACAGACACACACATGCACACACAAAATCAAGTACTACACTCATTCATACTAATTCCAAATATATGAACTTCAAAATAAATATGTGCAAAATGGATGTAGAAACTATTGATGAAACTGTACATATTGCAGCATTAGTATTCGGACTACTTGCAAAGTTATTGTTGTTACTATCAAGTAAACAAGTTATAAAACTAGAACAAAATGTACTACTCATTAACCTTCTACAAATATAATAAATATTAATATTTTGTTCAATACTTTCACATGAGAATGTACGACACACATCTCATAGCACATGAAACATGTAGGGGGAAAAACTACCACTGCCAAATATCAATAGGCACTTGCAAGATCAAGAGTAATATGAACCTAGTCCAAGGTTCAAATAAAGATGGAGTACTGTCCCAAGAAAACTCTCAATGCAAGGATAGAGATGGATCGGAATACCTTAGACCTCATGAGAAACCCTTAGTCTCAAATCCTCAAAGACTTAGAAGAATCCCATTGTAGCTTAAAGTACCTCGATGATGCAATCTTCAATCAACTAGAGTCGGATCTAGTTTCCTTCGCTTCAAGAACGAGTCCACGAACCTAAATCTAAGGTTGAAGAAAGGAAGATTGATTCGAGTCCACGAATCAATTTGCTAGTTGAGTCCACGACTAGCCACTAATTGAGTCCACAATTAGCTATAAGGTTCCTTACACAAGTGTAAAGAAAAACTTAAGAATTTTATTGATTGAAAGCCTTTACAGACTGATATGATTGTGCCCTATTTATAGGTATAGGGACATCATTATAATCCTAAATACAATTGGAAAAAGAGTCCTAAACCTAATCTAGAAAGCAAGTAAATATAGTCCTATTTAGAAAGGGATTTAAGGAGTCCTTTCTAAATACAAACTAGTGTTTTCTCTTTCATGCCAAACAATTTAAAATAATGATGACAAAAAATAATAGGGCTGATTTGGGCCTAATTTAATTCCCAAAATCAGCACTTAAAGAATTATAAAACGCCTTGAGTTCTTCTTCATCTTTTGCAATTGGGCTTGACTTGGATTTTCACCATCTTTGAACATAACCAATGAAGAGTTGCTTTAATTGCTTGGACTTGGGCCTTATGATTAGCCCAATTGGTACTCTTAATGGATCTTCATTACGTTGTGTCGCATCATCCTCCCCTTCTTGAAAAATGATTCGACCTCGAATCTTATAAGCATTGTCTTCGATCCATGATATCACTTGAAATGGGCCATTATAATACTTTCCTCTATCAAATGGAATTCTTCTTGGACTTTCTTGTTTCTTCCAGCAATGATGCTTTAAGGATGTAGTGATGAGACTTGTGATGAGCACATTATGGACCCTTATTGGATTCCATGTGTCATGGTTCCTATTATTCTCCCCTTCTTGAAAAGGATTTGTCCTGGAATCCAAATCTTCAATGAAAGACAAATAAGCAAGCTCACTTTGTGCTTTATCACGCTCATGTAACTTCTTCTTGGGATGCTTGACACGAGTTGTTGTGATGAGCACACTATGGACTGTTATTGGATTCCATGTGTCATGGTTCCTATTATTCTCCCCTTCCTGAAAAGGATTCGTCCACGAATCCAAATCTTCAATGAAAGACAAATAAGCAAGCTCACTTTGTGCTTTATCACGCTCATGCAACTTTCTCTTAGGATGCTTGACATAAGTTGCTCCAATTAACTTTATCCTTCTTTTCTCTTGCTTACTATCCTTTTTAGTTACCAAGAGAGGCTGCACTTTGACACCTTGGGCTGGTCCTTTCAATTGTATCACTGATTGTGGTCCCTTTGTTTGGCTACAAACTGAGTTAGAGGATTGGAGTGGCGACTCCAATTACACACGTGGAGGTTCCAATTTGATCTCTTTGACTTCTTCTTTCTTCCGGGCTGGTTTGAGAGCTTGCTTCAACCTCAGGTGGATTTCTTCTACTTATTTTGGAAAGAGAGGCTTAAGCATATGTATAAATCCATTGTAGGTGACATTGCATGTGTACTTGAGTGCATTATAGTAAAAATGTCTATCATGTTGCCATGACCTTCCAAGCAAAACATGTGCAGTATGCATTGGCACAATATCACATAGAACCTCATCATAATACTTGCCAATACAAAAAGGAATAAAAGCTTGTTTAGTCACTCTCACATCCCCTGAATCAATAAGAATATATGGTTGGGGGTGATCGATAAGAGGTAACTTAAGGTAGTCCACCATGGCTGCACTAGCCAAATTCATACAACGATCTGAGTTAATAATGATACCCTTTCCATAAATGTTTCCCCTAGTATAGAGTGGCGGTTGCACTTGCTGATGGTGTTGCCCCAGATTAGTTATTCGAGTGCTTAACCCTTCTATGGCAAATGCTAGAGCATCTATTTTTTGGTCTAACGTTTGAGGTGGCTCTGGAACCTGTTCAACCATCTTACCAAATTGATGACTCCTAAAACTAACCGGCAGAATTTATGGTAATATGGTGGTTGGGAGGTGTGGGTTTTCGTTGATATTGGGTGGGAAAAAGTGGAAAACTATTGTAGGATAGTTTTTCAAGAAACTCAAGAACAAATATCAAGATTCAAGAACACAATCAAGAATGCAAGAATTTTTTTTTTTTTGGATTTTTTGATGTATATAAGAAAGGAAAAGTAAGATAAGAATAATGCGTTTTTTTTAATAAACCCTTGGAAACTTAGGGAACCAAATTTGTAATGATTATGAGATAAACCTAAGCTCTGAATACCAAATTGATATGAACCTAGTCCAAGGTTCAAATAAAGATGGAGTATTGTCCTAAGATAGCTCCCAAAGTAAGGATAGAGATGGATCGAAATACCTTAGACCTCACGAGAAACCCTTAGTCTCGAATCCTCAAAGACTTAGAAGTATCCCATTGTAGCTTAAAGTACCTCGATGATGCAATCTTCAATCAACTAGAGTCGGATCTAGTTTCCTTCGATTCAAGAACGATTCCACGAACCTAAATCTAAGGTTGAAGAAAGGAAGATTGATTTGAGTCCACGAATCAATTTGCTAGTTGAGTCCACGACTAGCCACTAATTGAGTCCACAATTAGCTATAAGGTTTCTTGAACAAGTGTAAAGAAAAACTTAAGAATTTTATTGATTGAAAGCCTTTTCAGACTGATATGATTGTGCCTTATTTATAGGTATAGGGACATCATTATAATCCTAAATACAATTGGAAAAAGAGTCCTAAACCTAATCTAGAAAGCAAGTAAATATAGTCCTATTTAGAAAGGGATTTAAGGAATCCTTTCTAAATACAAACTAGTGTTTTCTCTTTCATGCAAAATAATTTAAAATAATGATGACCAAAAATAATAGGGCTAATTTAGGCCCAATTTAATTCCCAAAATCAGCACTTAAAGAATTATAAAACGCCTTGAGTGTGGTGTGGACATGAAGACCATGTAGCTGTGGTGTAGTGTGGAGTGAGTTAGCTAATCGGACAACAGCAGAGCGGTTTTCCAAGAAAGGGATTTCTTTGGACTTTTGTTGCACGGATCTCCAAGTTCGAGAATCTACTATAGCCTTGGACAGTTGGGTACTTACCTTGTGGGGATCACTTGGGTAAGATTGTATCATTTCTTACCTTCTGTACAATTTGGTGTTGGAGATAGTGGATTGGACGCACTAATGGTCGTCCCCCCAGATGTAGATACACATTGTATCTGATAGGGGTAAAATCTCAGTCTACGTGACCCGGCCTCCCGGGCTATGTGCCCAGTTAGGGGTTAACGAGACCCTCCGAATCCTCTTCCCATCTGACCAAGCCGGGCATCCTTGCGATCCGGGCTGCAGTCAGGGCCTTCGCAGGGATTCGAACCAGAGACCCCGCGCCCGCGTGGCTATCCGCGGGCGCGTTGGACCGACATAGTGACCGATGCATGTCCGCCACGCGTCCTACATGCCGCCAGACCGGAGGTTTTGCTGAAGCCACTATAAAAGGCGCATTTAATGCGGTAGGAAGGACTTTTGGCTATTTCTTCTAATACAGTAGCTAAAGAGACCGGGAACCTCTGAGCCACTGTCACGTAGCTCGGTCTCCCCTAGGGTATTCTACCTTGTACCCGATTCGATAAATACAGTATTCTGTTTCGTATTTTGCTGTATCAGGGTAACCAATATCAGTGTTATTTTATATTCTACCTTTTATATTTCCGCACTTAATTCCTGCTCTGTAGAATTTTCTAATTGATATATCGTTTAGGGTTTTACATGTTAGTCAACAACATATGTTAGTCATTAGGGATTATCAAAATATGAAAAATCACACAGGAAGTCATCTAGGTGCTGAGGGACTTCAAAGAAATATTTGCCTAGGAACCGAGGATATGCCGGGGGTGGATCGTGCTATTATCACCCACCGATT
Organism: Ipomoea triloba; assembly: GCF_003576645.1. Lineage (NCBI taxonomy): Eukaryota > Viridiplantae > Streptophyta > Magnoliopsida > Solanales > Convolvulaceae > Ipomoea > Ipomoea triloba. The sequence goes on along the minus strand of NC_044921.1, from coordinate 500,125 downwards.
AGCGGTTGACCCTAGACTTAAGCCTGTTGCTTAGAAAAGGCAATACAAGTTGAATGACGACTGAGATTTTGTTAAGAAGGAGGTGGACATGTTGTTAGCAGCTGGTTATATTCGAGAATTCAAGTACCCCCCCCCTAGGCTTGCTGGCCAACGTGGTCTTGGTGCCTAAGCCAACGACTTGGCGAATGTGCGTTGATTACACATATTTAAATAAAGCTTGTCCAAAAAACCGATTTCCCCTTCCTCGCATCGACCAATTAGTGGGTGAGACGGCTACAGGCGCCCTACTGAGCTTTATGGATACTTTCCGAGGCTATCACCAGATCTTTATGCATGAGGAAGACGAAGAAAAGGCTGACTTCATTACTCCGGATGGGGTATACTATTATAGAGTGATGCTCTTTCGTTTGAAAAACTCGGAGGCCACCTATACGCGCATGGTAGTCAGGTTATTCAAGGGCTTGATAGGCAAGTCGATGGCTGCCTACGTAGACGACATGTTGGTCAAAAGCAAGGAGGAAGAAGAAAACGTGAAGAACTTGGCCAACTACTTCCGTATCATGAAAATGTATAATCTATGGATAAATCCTAAGAAGTGCGCCTTCGCAGTCAGAGGAGGAAAATTCTTGAGCTATATGGTGACCAGGCGTGGGATCGAGCCTATCCTGGAAAAGGTGAAGGACATTTTAGATATGCATCCCCCCAGGATGCAGTGCTTAACCGGTTTGCTAGCAACTCTGATCTCAGTCAGTTCCTATCCAAGTGTGCCGACTACGACCTACCATTCTTTGAGGCTATGAAGAAGGGGGAATGTTTCCAGTGGACAAAGGAGTGTCAAACCGCCTTTAAGGATCTAAAGACATATCTTGTGGCGCCACCACTGTTATCTAATCCTAAAGATGGTGAGATGTTATTCCTGTACCTGGCTGCCTTGCAAAGGGTAGTCGGATCGGTATTTGTGCACGAAGAGGAAAAGATGAAACACATGCTCTATTATGTGGGCTAGACATTGAAAGGTGCAAAAATCAGGTACTTGCCTCTTGAGAAGGTAGTGTACACAGTGGTTGTTATAGTTAGAAAGCTGGTCCCTTAGTTCCGAGCTTATCATGTTAGGGTCCTAACCGATGAGCCGTTGGCGAGTATCCTACGAAGTCCAACTTCCCAAGGACGATTGGTTAAGTGGGCAGTGGAGCTCACTTAGTACGACCTAGCTTGATTACCTGCCTAGACCATCTATCAAGGCTCAGGCCTTGACTGATATTATAGTGAAATGTAATGCATGGGCTGGCGAACCCCACTCAGTCGAGGATCCTGGAAATGTCGAGTGGTGGGAGGTTTGCATGGATGGAGCCTCTAGTGCGCGCCACTGTGGAAGGGGAGTCATGATCACTACTCCTGAAGGCTTTCACTTCTATTATGCCCTACAGTACCAGTTTAGCACCTCGGACTACGAAGCCGAGTATGAGGCAGTCATCGGCGGTCTGCGCCTCGTCCAAGCATTAAAAGCCACCAGTTGAGGGTCAAGATTGACTCCTGCCTGGTTGTTTAGTAGTTGACGAATGAGCGCAAAACTAGGGAAGAAAGGTTGAGAATGTACACGTGACTGAGGGACTACTCGGGAACTTGGTAGCTTACGAGATAGTCCACATGCCCCGAGCAAAGAACTAAGAGGCTGACATCTTGTTTAAATTGGTAATGGGCGGACTTCCTGATCATCTCTATATGGCCTGCTGAATCGAGATTGTGGAGAGGCCGAGTACCGAGGCCCTACTCGTCTGCCTGGAAGCTGAGATGCCCTTGTCGTACCCCGATCCGATCATGCAACCTGAATAGTTTTGGATAGCTGACATCATAAGGTACAAGGTTAAGTGTGAGTTACCTGATGATAAGGCAGAGGCTAACCTGGTACAGAGAAGAGTGCCGACTTACGAACTGGTCAATGGGCAACTGTACAAGCGCTTCTTTGGCGGCCCTTTGTTGCACTAGCTACTTGAAAATGAAGCCAAGATCATTATGGAGGAGGCTCCTAGGGGGATTTGCGCAACTCATCAAGGTGCCAACACTCTTGCCAGGAAGCTAGACATTCAGGGGTATTATTGGCTAACTATAGTGAAGGATTGTATAGATGAAGTTATGAAATGTCTGACATGCAAGTCTTTTGCAAAGAAGGATGCTCGACCGACCACCTTCTACACTCCAATCACGATGGTCATTCCCTTTTCCAAGTGGGGGGTGGATTTGCTTGGGCCTCTACCACAGGTACTTGGTTGGCACAGATTTTGTGTTGTAGCGGTTGGTCACTGATAATATTGTCGAGTACCAGTATCGCATGGCTATTATCACCAAGTACCAGTATCGTCACTTCATTTGGAAGAATATCATTTGTTGATTTGGATTGCCCGAGCAGTTGGTCACTGACAACGGACAACAATTTGATAACCGGTCGTTCGCTGCCTTTTACATTCAGTATGACATTCAACATATTAAAGCCTCCGTCGCTTACCCATAGTCGAATGGGCAGAGAGAGAATTTGAATCGCACCATCTTGGACGGGTTGAGAAAGAGATTAGAAGAACTTGGGGGGGGGGGGTACTTGGGTTGAGCAACTAGAGAATGTCCTTTGTTCTTATCAGACAACTCCCGATCGAGCGATTGCAGAAACCCCGTCGCCCAATCATTTGGGTTTGGAGCCAAGGTGTCTATAGAGATTCAGGTGCCCAGTCAAAGAATCTTGCTTTACAATGAAGAGGGCAATGAAGAAAGTTTATAGATTGAGAAGAATTTCTTAGAAGAAAGAAGAGACACCGCTTATGCCCGAATAACATAGTACTAGCAAGCAGTTAAGTGGTACCAAGATAAGAAAATTAGTCCTGAGCGATCGGGAGGCCATATAAGATCTCGAAAGTTGTATTCCGAGAATATACCGATTGGAAACCAGGGAAGGCGGATAGGTGGATAGGACTTGGAATGCTCACCATCTGAAGAAGTTTTACCAATAGATTAGTTGTTATTTGTCTTTTATATAATTTGATGTAGGCATTTAGTGGACATATTTGTCGGTGTATTACTTAGCATGTCGAGTAATAAAATTCATTAGTTCAAGAAAATGTGTCTTGCGAAGTCGGTCGACTTAGTCCTTTCAGGCCTTAGAAGAAAATGGAGGTTTGGAGTTTTGTAGTAAGGAGCTGACCAGTCACCCTTCCTTGCGAAGTCGGTCAACTTAGGCCTTTTAGGCCTTAGAAGAATACGGAGGTTTGGAGTTTGCAGTTAGAGCTGACTAGTCGCCCTTCCTTGCGAAGTCGGATGACTTAGGCCTTTTAAGCCTTGGAGGAAAAGGGAGGGTTGAACTCTTGCAGTTGGGAGCAGACCAATCACCCTTTGGGCGAAGTCGTTTGCACTAGGCAGTCTACCCTAGCCGCTACACCAAGCCTACTACACTCTTCTCCTTAAATCTCATAAGGATGTTTGAACTAATTCCCTTTAGTATAAAGAAGAACGTCCAAGCATTGAACACTAAGTTGGCCTTGGACTTCTCAGGATTTTAAACTCAACACCGAGTTTACTCTGCTTCTTTCTACTTCTACCGAGTAGAGTTATAGATTATTGATGATAAAATTCTTCAAACCTCAACTAGAAAACTTGGTTGTAGATGGACTTGATCTACATGATTTGAGTAACAAAAGCTTCTAAAGTCTGGATATGACTTTTAGCTCTTGATCTCTCTCATGGTCACGAATATATATGGAACTATAATACTTTGAACACTTAATGAATTTTCTATAAATTGACCAACTCCTTCTTTAGTCTTGATTGAATGAAGGTATTTATAGGTGTTAAGAAATGTGTCCGATGGAGGGAAACCCATTTCAAACAACTATTATCTAGTGTGTAATCTGAAAAAGTGGCTTTTGCGTGCCAGACTTTCTAGCCGTTAAACTACTTAATTTGTGTTGAAAATATCTTTTTGTTCTGCACAAATACCTAGCATTATGAGGAAAATCTGCATTGGGATTTGTACATAGGACTCCCTTTGCCTTGGTCCTATTTTACCATAAAGCACTAGTGTTTTAAGGTTTTGAACTGTTGGCTCAAAGAATGTCTCGAGTAGTTCTTTTCAAATGGTTAATACTTTTTGAGTTAACGTTTCGAACCTTAACACTTTGCTACTTCTCGATTACGAATGGTTTTCCTTACCATTCGTTCCTTTCCTTCTTTCTTCTTCACTTCGAAAAGTAGGCTATTCCATCATTCAACATTTGCAACCTTTCGGTTTTGTAGTCTTGAACTCTTCAATTCTTCTGATCTTCAATCATTCAAGGTTTCCTATTGTCCATCCAAAATGTATCTATTCGGGCTATCTTGACTTATCTAAAACGTAACCTTTCGGATCACCAAACAAACTGTTCGAAATTGTGTACAGAGTTCCTAAGTCTAAAAGACAAAAGAAGTAGTGGACTACAATTTCTAGCTTTTGGTATCATCAAAATCTAAAATACAAATGTTCCTAACAGAAAGTTTTCTGAACACTTGAATATTTTATCTAAATCGACCAACGCCTTCTTCAGTCTTGAATGAATGTATTTATAGGGGTTTTGAAATGAATCTGTTGGAGGGAAACCCATTTCTAACGTCCTTTAACCATCGGGTAATGACCAACGTATAAATCAAAAGGTTACTTTATGTGTTAGATTTTCCAACTGTTAGACCACCTTTTTAGCTGAACTTTACTTTTTGTTCTACTCCTTTTGTCTAGATTTTTAAGAAAAATCACCCTTGAGATGTTTGCGTAGAAATCCTTTTACGTTGGTCACATTTTCTCATAAAGGTCGTATGTTTAAGATTTTGAATTGTTTGCTTAGAGACTATCTCGAGCAGTCCTTTCGAATAGTTAACTCTTACCATTCGAGTTAATGCTTTGAACATTAAAGCTAATAACCTTTAGGTTTTAAATACTTGTCCCTACTTTTCGTACTCTTCTTATAATCCCCTTCTATTCCAAAGGTATACCCTTATACTATTTGGCATTTTCAACCTTCCAATCTTAAACTCTTTTACTCTTTGTCTTCTGAATATCCAAGATGTAACTATTCGAGTTAGCATTCGGACTATTCAAATCGAGTGATAAAGTTCTTAAGTCTAAGAAATAAAAAAATTTGGGGAATAAAATTTCCTAACTTTTGGTATCATCAAAATCTAAAATGCAGTTGTGTGTGTGTGTGTGTGTGTGTATGTATGTATATATATATATATATATATATATATATATATATGTATGTATATTCATGATCAAATTTTATAAATATTAGCATAAGGGAATCAACTTAGGGATTCGAAGCTTCTATTTCTTTAATGTACACTACTGCACAGACGGCTTTTAACGTCGGCTAAGTAGACCCTTTAACGTCGGCTAAAAGCCGACGTTGATCTGGCCGACATTGTAAGTGTACACATACAACGTCGGCTAAAAGTTAGCGGACGTTGTAAGGTACACATACAACGTCGGCTAACTTTTAGACGACGTTGTATGTGTACACTTACAACGTCGGCTATTTCAAATAGCCGACGTTGTAGGGAATTTGAAAACTTCTTAAATACCCTACAACGTCGGCTATTTACAAATAGCCGACGTTGTAGGTAAGTTGAAAACAACTAAAATACCCTACAACGTCGGCTAATTACAAATAGCCGACGTTGTAGGTAATTTGAGAACTACTAAAATACCCTACAACGTCGGCTAATTACAAATAGCCGACGTTTTAGGTACCCTACAACGTCGGCTTATTACAAATAGCCGACGTCGTAGGTAATTTGAAAACTACTAAAATACCCTACAACGTCGGCTAATTACAAATAGCCGACGTTGTAGGTAATTTAAAAACAAAAATATTACCCTACAACGTCGGCTAATAAGACTAGCCGACGTTGTAGGGTAATTTTTTTGTTTTTAAATATTCATTTTATTTTTCTATTTACATCCAAAACCTGCTCAAATATATATAGCAATCACAATCACATTCAAAACCTGTACAATTTATATTTATAATATCAATATTAATAAAAGCAATAAATCTCACAATTGATAATAATTAATAATAGAAGTTCATCAAAGTATCTATATTAATTAATACAAGTCATAATATTATCCCAAACTTTGTACCGAAGCAATAAAAGCAATACATCACATTACTATTTCACATACTAATGCAATGTATTAATCCATTCATCAATGAAGTACTTGGCCCATGTGTCTCTAATTTCATCAATCTCTTGTTGATTGTAGCTCAATGAACCAACTCTCTCCACTATCTGTAATAATTTTGAAAAGTAATAAATAATAATTAGTAAGCTAATTTAATTTAGTATTTTTAAAATTTGAATGAGAAATGTATTTTCTTAAATTACTTGCCTTATCCATTCCTTCGTATGTTTCTTTGGAAAGAATTTCAAACATGTACTTCATCACATAATACCCGCATTCGGTAGCTCCAACTTGTTTGGCACACTATATATTTGAATTATAATACAATTAAGAATTCATTTAATTAAAAATTATGAAATATATGTAGTTTTACAAATGTATAAAATACTTACCAAACAATTAATCCATTTTGGTTGACGATTTGTTTTCCTTCCTTTGGAATGTAATGTTGATTTCATACACCTATAAATATAAGAGATATGTATACATAAATACTATATGGCACCGTACTTTATGTATAATAAGTATTAATTAGTTATAAGTTTACTGACGTTTTAACTATGTCTTTAATGTCCTGACGTGGTTCGCGTCCAACGGAATCAAACCAATAGATTTTATATAACAGTGGACAAATTGCCATCAACATCCAATGTTCCCTACAAACAAATAATTTATTAGTTGTAAGTAAATATAATATGTAATAAAAGCACATTGTATTTAAGCTATTTTATTTAAAGCAATTAAAACTTACTTATAAATGTAAGGGGCTAAATAACATTTTTTCTGTCCATATTGCATGGTGACATTTATATACCCTGTTCGTTGTGCTTTAGTTGTCAATTTTGGTTGAATGTAATATGGATCTATAAAGCCATACGTGGTCTTGGATGCCAAATGAAATTCCTTATACAGACACCTATTACAAAAATACATCCAATTAATTATATATATATCAAATAATTGAAATGAAAAATATTATAAACAAATAATAGCAAAGAACTTATACCTTATAAAGAACTGCATACAACAAATATCCAACGTCTCCATATTAAAACACCGCATGGTCTCCAACTTCTCAACATATACATCATATTCAATGTCGCCCACAATACCACGAGACATTTGCACCACAGGATTTTGTTCTAGTTTTCGAGCAACTTTATATGCCTTTTGACATAAAGGACTCAAAGAAGTCGGATCAACTATAATCATATCAACATTAGGTTGTTGCACAGCGGATTCAATCGTCAATTTGGACATTCTTTTTAACTGTTCAATATACGTAATAATAATTACTATTTTTAAAGAGTAAATTAAATACTTTTTAAGAACCAAAAGTTTTGAGAATGCATACCTCATCAGCTTGAGTGCATAACTCTACCAACTTCTTTGACCAAATAACAAATTGATGCATTGCAGCTCCTACTAGCTGAACCTCATCGGTGGGGAATGGTACAGGAGCTCTTGGATCAATAACTTTATCCACACTTACTTTCACTTGATCTGCATTTAATTCTACCCCGTGAACCGTTTCACCCTTGTAAGCTATCCCAAATGCCACTGCACGTCTAACGGGATCTTCCAAATACAACTGGCATCGTGCTCCTACCTACATGATTTCATATTTAAAAATCAGCAAAACTGTGTTTTAACATATAATAATAAGATTAAATATAAATGATTACTTACAACCGGTAAATCAGCAAAATGGTCTGGAGAACTAGCTTTGTCACTGTGATCAGATTGTGGGTCGACATATATGTCATCCTCCCGCCTTGATTGTGCAGGTTGACAAATGGGAGTCTGCATCAAACCAAATTGCTTCCTCAACTCATCCATGCTTGCTTGAAGTTGTTTAGAAAACTCCTCTTGCATTTCCATTTTTTGACTGTCTAATGCCTCAGTAACTGCAACTTTAATCATTTGTTTAACTTCTAGCGTAGGCGTCTCACTTTGACAGCGTTTTGCATAGCCAAAGTAGCTTTTTAAGCCATGCCCTCTTCCCATAGCTCTAACACGTCCACAATGCTCATCAGTACCTATGGCACTAGACAATATATCTTGTCTACCCGTCTCAACAAATTCTCCTTGAGAAGCTTGCAAAGTGAGAGAATCCTAACATATATTAACAATATTGAATAAGGATTACTATTATAGTTCAATTTATTCAACATATATAATTATTAATGTAAAAAATTATAACATATTTACTTACAATTTTGTCCACGACCAATCTAGTCGCTTCGTGGCGAATATTTCCTAATTTATCCATTCTTGCCCTTTTCCACTTTTCATGTCTAGGTGGTGGAGACGGACGAGAAATTGTATACGATGGATCTGATTTTGCGGCTTCTTCTTGTTCTTTCATCTTCTCATCCATCATAATCTTCTCCAATCTCTTATAGCGTCCTCGAGCTAAATTATGTGGATGGATATTCTTAACTTGTATCTCTTGATGTTTTTTTCTTGATGCCTACATAAAAAGAAACCATTAAGTAGTAATACATATTTAATATATTTGAGATAATAATAATGATATATATATACCTGAAATTGTGGAGTTTGACGAAGAACAACATATTGTTTCCATGTGGCTGGGTCAATGAATGAGTATAAATCACAAGGGTTCTTGTTTGAGTCATTGTTGAATATATAGTCTCTATTTAATCTTGATTTAAAGTCTTTCCACCGATCACCCGCATATGACAACATAGCCTTCCTCACACTATCTGTCTTGGGAATATCATAAACACTCTACAAGACAAGATTATTGATTAGTATAAATGTAATTATATTAATGTTTTTTTTGTAAATATCTAAATATAAAAAAAAGTTACATACCAAGATATCATCCCAAATGTTGTCTTGAATCTTTTCTGGGACTTCAGGCCATGAACCTATTGTGATAGGAATTTTGCTTCGTCCTAACAATGCAACATAACTTTTGAATTCAGGCCTATTTTTTCCAACTGGCTCCAGTCCTTCAAATTCAACCACCTTCTTATTTTCGACAGTAGCACGCTGTAAAATTAATTTATTCAGTCGAGTGGCACCGCTCTTTTTCTTAGCAACGGTATTAGTATCTTGGGTGGTACTATCATTAGTGGGATCATCTGATGAATTTATATGTCTGTTTACCAAAGAAATTATTAGTAAATGACAACACAAAATAGTATGCATAAATATAAATATTTAGATAGTGTAAACACAAGAACAAGTTAAAAGCATTACAAGTAATATCAATGCTCCCATATCCCTTCATGATGATCATCCCGTGATGCATGCACTTCATCTATCTCATTATCCACAATGACTGGCAATAAACTTAAAGAAAATGGTGGGATTTCTTCAATATCAAAACTAACATCTTCATTCAAATCACCAGTAATTTGTTTCTTTCCATGAAGGACAATTGACCTTTTTTTATCACAAGGATCAGTAACATAAAATACTTGTTTGCTTGGGATGCCAAAATGAATTGCTCATTTTTGTGAACTTCTCTGTTCAGATCTACAAGTGTAAATCCTAACTCATCAGCTTTCACACCGTGTTTACTATCTACCCATTTACATTGGAACATCAGCACCCTAAACTGAATATAATCAACCTCCCATATCTCTTCAATCACACCATAATATAACAACTCTGCAATCACAGGATTTTTATCTTTCGAACTACTGAAATGCATTGAATTTGCAACTAAAGAAACTCCACTGTTTTGCATAATGCTCATATCATCTTGCTCTTTTGTATAAAAAGAAAACCCATTAATATCATATCCAGTATAACATATGACTTGCATACCAGGCCCATGAGCTAACCATCGTACAGTTTCAGAAACATTTTTATCTTTAAGAACTTTACTTTTGAACCAACTAATAAAATTACGATTATGTTCGCTCACAATCCACATGTCTGTCCTTCTTGGATTTTGCTCTTTAATTAAGGCCTTATGTTTATCTAAATATGGCTCAACTTCACTTGTATTGTGCAAGATGTACAAATGCGCTTGCTCAACATCTTTACGAGGCATATCTTGCACATTGGTTCCTCGAGTACCTTTACCAGCAATTCATCCTTCATGTCGATACTTAGAAACACCAATAGCTTCTACCCCCGCCAAGTATTCAGTACAAAATTCAGTAATCTCCTCAGCAATATAGCTTTCAACAATAGAGGCTTCTGGTCTATATCGGTTCCTCACATAACCTTTTAACACTTTCATGTATCGTTCAAATGGGTACATCCACCTCAAATAGGCAGGGCCGCACTGTCTTATCTCTCTCACCAAATGTACAACCAAATGAACCATGATATCAAAAAATGAAGGTGGAAAGTACATCTCTAGTTACACAATGTAACAGTAATACCATTTTCCAATTCATCTAATTTGTCTGGATCAATAACTTTTCCACAGATAGCATTGAAAAAGAAACAAAGCCGTATAATAATATATCTTAACTTTTTAGGCAATATACCTCTTACAGCCACTGGCAATAGTTGTTGCATTAAGGCATGACAATCATGAGATTTCAATCCCACCAATTTTAAATCTTGCATATTCACAAGTGTTCTGATATTTGATGAATACCATTGTGGTACCTTCATTCCACGTAAACACTCACAAAAACTTGTTTTCTCCTTTCTTGATAAAGTATGAGCAGCTGGAGGCAAATATGTCTTCTTATCCCCTTGGCGTGGAGCTAATGTAGCTCATATGTTCATTCCAATCAAGTCCAATCTAGCATTGAGTCCATCTTTAGTCTTACCCTTTATGTCTAAAAGAGTTCCAACAATACTATCACATACATTTTTCTCCACATGCATCACATCAATACTATGCCTCATATCTAATGTCTTCCAATATGGAAGATCAAAGAATATAGATTTTTTTTTCCATGGACTCTTTTCATTTGAACGTATCTCAACATTAGTTTTTGTCTTCTTACCTCTTTGAGATATTAGCTTTTGAGTCTTACCAAACGTAACATTTATACCTTGCACACGTTCATAAACTTCAAACCCAGTCCGTGGTTGTGGAGCATTTCTATAGTCTTGTTGCCCATTGAAAGCCTTTTTTAATCTTCTATAAGGGTGAAATCTATCAAGAAACCTCCGGTGACCCATGTAAACTATCTTTCTACCATGAACAAGTTGATAATAGCATGTATTCTCTTCACAAATAGGGTATGCCTTATGTCCTTTGACACTATACCCAGACAGGTTTCCATACGCTGGAAAGTCATTGATTGTGCAGAAAAGCATAGCTTGCAACTTAAAATTCTCTTTGCGGTATGCATCAAACACTATCACACCTTCATCCCACAATTTTTTCAAATCTTCAACCAAAGGTGCCAAAAAGACATCTATATCATTACCTGGTTGTTTTGGACCAGATATCATCAAACACAATAATATATATTTGCGTTTCATGCACAACCAAGGAGGTAGATTATAAATCACCAACATTACTGGCCACGAGCTATGCTTACTACTTAGGTTTCCGTGACGGTTTATTCCATCAGTACAAAGTCCAAGTCTAAGATTTCTAGACTCATGGCCAAATTCAGGAAAAGCATTATCAAAAGTTTTCCATTGAGGAGAATCAGCAGGGTGACGAAGCTTTCCATCAGATATTCTTTTATCTACATGCCATGTTAAGTTTTTCGCGTCACTTGGATTTGAAAACAAACGCTTAAATCTTGGAACAATTGGGATATACCACAAAACTTTAGCTGGTGGCCCTTTTAAACTTGCATTACCAACAACATGCTCTCTTGGTTTGTACCGAGATGCCCCACAGATTGGACATGCATGCAATTCTTTGTAATCATTCCTAAATAATATGCAATCGTTAGGACAAGCATGTATCTTTTCATACTCCATACCCATGGGACACAGAATTTTCTTGGCATCATATGTATTCTTTGGAAGTTCATTATCTTCTGGAAGCATATCTTTTAATAACCCAAGTAAAGCTGTAAAACTCTTGTCGCTCCATCCATTTCCAGCTTTTAAATTGAATAATTTCAGAACAGCAGATAACCGAGTATATTTACTACACCCTGGCCATAAAGGTTGTTTTGAATCACTTAATAATTCATCTAACTCATTTGATCGATCAGCGAACTCTTCTCCAACATCGCGAAACATTTCATCCAACCGATCTTCAGACTCATCATCTTCATTTGCTTCGTTGTCAACATAAGTGTTAGATGTACTAGTTCTTTCCCCCCCTTCACCATGCCATATCCATTTTGTATAACTTAGATTAATTCCATCACAAATTAGATGATCATATATGTCATTTGCACTTAATTTTGTTAAATTGCAACACTTCTTACAAGGACAAAAAAACCTCCCATTATTATTCGGAAGACTGCGTTTTGCAAAGTCCAAAAATTCTTTAACTTCGTCATCATATTCCCTACTAATCCGAGAAGCATGCATCCCACTTTTATCCATGACAAGTCAATCTAAAATCATTATTAACTCTAATTAATCTAGTGTTACGTTAACATTCAATCATTGATTCAACAAATATAATAACATAAACTTACTTCAGCACAGACCACGATGTGGCTAATCACCGGATGCATAATAGAAAGCCGAAAACTTAAAAAAGCACAAACCACGGTGTGGCTAATCACCGGATGCATAATAGAAAGCCCAAAACTTAAAAAAGCACAGTCCATGGTATGGCTAATCATCGGTTGCATAAGAGAAAGCCGAAAACATAAAAAGCATAGACCACGGTGTGGCTAATCACCGGATGCATACGAGAAAGCCGAAAACATAAATAAGCACAGACCACGGTGTGGCTAATCACCGGATGCATACAAGAAAGCCGAAAGTTCGTAGAAAAATAAATAAATAAACATCTTACATCACCAAAGCTTTGTCCATGTCGATAAGCTAAACCTCGAATCAAACTAATCACCTACAATGGAAAGGGTGATTTCATCATAACTAAAACTATTTGTAATGTAGTATAAAGTAATGTTCTAGGAAATTAAAGGAGAAACTAAATACTTTAATGATTTAATAATTTTATAATGTGTAAAATTTAAGACATATAATACTCCTTAATGATATTGGTCCATTGTGATTGAAGATTAATTAAACTTTTTTTCCTTGAAACCCAACACAAAGAAGAATGTAATGCTAGTGAACCTTAGCTTTTTTCTTATTCCTTTTTATTTTTTTTGCTAGTGAACAATTTAGCTAACAAGCAAATATCAATTTTGCTAGTGAACAATTTATGTAATGTTGGAGGCATCTACCATCACTTATAATTATTTTAGAGGCCAAACAATAAAGTAAAAATATATTGCTAATGAATAAAGTGTGAGATCCTAAATGATATTTTTAAATAAAATAATTCAAAAATTAAAAAACAAAATAAAAACCTTACCGGCGGCGGAGCTCCGGCGGTGCAGCGGTGCGGCGGTTCGGCTGCGGCGGTGCGCCTTTGACCGACGGCCAAGCTCCCGCGGCGGTGCGGCTGTGAAGGACTGCGGTTTGGCGGATGTGTGCTTCGCGGCTGCGGTTCGGCGGACTGCTTTGCGACTCCGGCTGTGTGCTTCGCGGCTGCTGTGCGGGGTGGGCGGGCGACAGCGGTCGGCGAAGGATTGGGGGCGACGGCTGATGGAATTTCGGTTTTGGTTTAGGGATGGAATTTCGTAATTTTTGGGGGAGAAGGATTGGGGGCGACGTCGTAATATTTGGGTCGACGGGTTGGATTTTTTAAACCCTACAACGTCGGTTATGTTACATAACTGACGTTGTAGGTCATTCATATAAAACATCGCGCAATACGACGTCGGCTAACGTCGTAGCCGACGTCGTATTGCGCGGGGGCAGGGTCCGTTTGGTGATACGATGACGGCTAATGCCGTAGCCGTCGTCGTATCCCCCGTCGCCGGTGAAAAATTGCGGTACGACGTCGGCTAACCACCTAGCCGACGTCGTATCGCGTAGTAGCATTAGGTTGAAACTTTTAACGTCGGTTATTTCATAATAACCGACGTTAAAGGTTTTTTTTTTTAATTATTTAAATAACATATAACGTCGGCTAAGTACTTAGCCAACGCTAATTAGCCGACGTTGTATGTGATTTCTGTAGTAGTGTGTAACAAAACTAATTAGACCAAATCTATTTTTTTTGCAAACTAGCACCAGTAACTCAATTGCAAATGAGACACTACCATAAAAGAAGCGGATATGCAATGATGACGAAGGCAATGGCAGTTGACACATCTATCCAAAAAATGAATTAACAAAACTTAGAGTAATTCTAGCCAAAAGTAGTATCTATTACGTAATACCGTACCAATTACAATAATTATTAACAAATTGTTTTTAGAAAAGTGAAAATTGAAAGTACAGACAAAAGACCGCTGGATCAAGAGGTTTGTAGTGCTCAGACTAGGATGCCCAAAAGAGGCAAGGCACCCCTTTTTATAGTGTTCAAGAACCCCTCACATCTTGCCAAGTGGATAGACGTTGCTTGTATTCCCTATCCACCGTCTACGTGTCCATGTCTTTCCCCATGTCTCCAACTTCTCACCTACCATTCTTCACCCCCTTTACCCCCTTACGCCATACCACCTCCAATGGCCATGTGCTTAGCAGCATGGGCTGATCACTACTCCCTCTATGTTGTCTGCACATTTATGCCCATGTACCCCTTCACCACCCTGGCCATGCCACATGCCATCACCACCATGCGCCCATCAACGGGGGTACCGTTGACGCACAAAGAGGCGTTGGTCCCCGTCGGCCACACCATGACTAGGGAAAGTCGACGAAGTTTTGTCGAGGTCGGTTCTAGCCAAGCCTTCAATGGCTCCATGTCCCTCTTTCTACCATGTATGACATCCCACAGTTGCACCCACACTTGCAGGGCGCGAGGGTAGGGGGGTTTGCCAAAACTAGTCGCGCTACAGCCGCAAAAGCCTGGCGAGCCACACCACTGGCTAGGCGACCGACCGACCTTCTTTCCCCATGGCAGGTTGCACTCCTCCTTCCTACATGGGCTACCATATCTCCTTCTTCACGCCTCCTTCAATAGTTATACCATGGACCCGGGTCTACCTTGCAAGGTGGACCCGTCACAATTTACATACTAAACGTTCACAATTCAAATTGTGAACATTTACTTTATAAATTAATTGTGAACATTTAGTTATGAACATTTAGTATATAAATGGTAAACATTCTGTATGTAAATTGTGTATTTTGGACTCGGGTCCACCTTGTAAGACATGGGCCACCATGACCCTTGCCTTCCTAGCCCAACAAGACTTGGGCCAAACTTTTCCTTTACCAGACCTTGGCTCAAGACTTTATCAATAGAAATGGACCCCGAGTCCCATGACCCATTTATTATTGTTATTGTTATTGTTGTTGTTGTTATTATTATTATTATTATTATTATTATTATTATTATTATTAGTATATAATTAAAGTAGTAGTGGTAGGAAGATCAAACAGATGCTTAGAGAGAGGAAGGGAGTAGTAGTAGTAGGAGGAGGAGGAGGAGGAGGAAGATCAAACGGATGCTTAGAGAGATGAAGGGGTGATTTTTCCTCTCGTTTACACGATTCTAACCTTCTTTAGAATTAGCTATACTTGGTAAGTCTTCACAGCCCTCTAGCCGTTAGCGGCGGTGCGTGGAGGGCGGTGACAATGCAAACACCGTCTAGACTGGTAGAACAACCACCGGACGAACAGATGGTGGAGGAGGATCTAACCTAGAGGTCAAACAAAAAGTTTAGAACAACAATGTAGAAACCAGCCGGTTGGAAGCCAATGAATGGGCCTTCGAGGATCTAGAGGTGGAGTCATATTCCGAGATGGAGGAACAAGGGAAAGATGATGGCAGACCGAGGGTAGTATTCCTGAAGGAACTCCGAAAAAAACTTTGCCAGGATTGGAAGATGGCAATCATCCTCAAATATCTCAGAAAGAACATAAGCTATCATGTTTTGAACCAAAGGTTACCAAATATCTGGAAAGTTCAAGGTAAGTTAAATCTTATCGACATTGGCTATGGTTGCTTCATAGCGCGATTTGATAATAAGGTGGACTATCTCCACGTCCTTCTTGATGGACCGTAGAAGATCTTCGACAACTATCTAGTTACTTAGAGATGGGAGCCTAATTTCAAGCCAAGGACAACCAAACTCAACAAGATGGCGGTTTGGGTAAGGTTACTAGAATTACCAGTTGAGTAGTTTAGGGATGACACAATTAGAATGATTCTGGAAAATGTGGCAAACCATTGAAGCTTGACCGCACAACATCTGCGAGAGAGAAGGGACAGTTTGCCAGAGCGGGTGTGGAGGTTGATCTCGACAAACCCCTCGTTTATGAGATTTGGGTGTTGAATGAAGTCCAAGTGGTTGAGTACGAAGGCTTACACGTTGTCTGCTTTGGCTGTGGTAAAGTTGGGCATCGTGAACAAAGTTTCCCTCTCACCAAATCCGCAACGCCGGAACCGGTGAACATGGATATTAATACAGTGCCGGACATGGAACAGGAAGGTGCGAACCACACAACAGCGGACCATGTGGTCGCTAAGGGCAAGAGGTGGCGGTACGGGTCCTAGATGCTCGTGTCAAGGAAACAAAAATCGGGCGGGCATAATAAAGCACATCTTCAGACCAAGCAGGCTCCGTCTTCCACACGTAGCAGTGGAAATTCTTTCAAAGTCTTGGTAGAGGGTCCTGAAACTATGCCAGTTAACAACAATAACAAGAAAAACAAAGGTAAGGCGCCTGTAAACTCTGATCCTCGGGCTAACGGTAACCATGTTTCTCCACAGGGTGGGAGAGGTGAGGAGCCGCATGGTCGCAAGGAGAGATATGATGCAAGTTCGTCAAGACTGCCCACAACAACCGCCAATACCTCGCTTAATTCTAATAAGAACCAGGGAGGCTGTCATGCCCAAGGTCGCGGGAGGGGCAAAGGTGGCAATTGTGGTGGACGATCGGCAAAACCTGCTCACGAGGTGGAAAATTCTAATAGGTGGCGGGAAACTCGGAGGTGCCTAATGGTCTCACGCCAGGGGAAGGCGGTCGTCATTCTTCCCCTCTTATGACCGGTTCCCAATGAAAATCATATCTTGGAATTGTAGGGGTGTGGTCAATGGTTGTGTGAAGAGGCATGTTAAGGAGCTGCTCACCACATCTAAACCGGAAGCCCTCTGTCTTTTGGAAATTCGCTCAACCAATGTGCATAGTATGGTTAGTTTGGTTAATAAGTTAGGATATACTAACAGTTTTTTGGTAGACCCTATTGGTTTCGCAGGGGGGCTGCTTCTTCTCTGGAAATAGAGGGGTATTAATCTAGAAGTGATTTCTCATTCGTCGCAAGCAATTCATACTCGGATCAAACGTGGGGTGGAGGAAGTGTTTTTCACCTTTGCTTAAGTTAGACCGAATCTGTTCGCCAAGTCTAGGTTCTAGGAGAATTGCAAACATTTTAGTGGGAATTTGCATAATCCCTGGATAGTCTTAGGTGATCTGAACGATATTGCATCAGGCGAAGAACAATGGGGGAGTGACTCCGTTAACAATTCTAGCCTGTAAAGATTTGTGGATGCATTCAGCAACTGTGGGCTTATTGATCCCGATCACTCAAGACCTAATTTTACTTGGTGTCGGACCGTTGGTCAACGAGTAACGCAAATGCGTCGCCTCGACAAGCTTCTTTGGAATATGGAAGTACAAGTTGCGTTCCCCGAAGGTAAAATGGTAGTGCTTCCCAGATTGTGCTCCGACCACAATCCTATTCTCTTTATTGATGTTGCAGGTACCCCTCCTAATGTAGACACTCGGCCTAAGCGGTTTGAAGCAGCGTGGTTGACCAGAAAGGATTATGACAACATTTGGAGAAATGCTACACGCTCGCATGACCGAGAGATCGTGAATATTATTTTTGACATTTCCGAACAATGTTTTTTGTGGAACAGTAACGTGTTTGGAAACATCTTTAAGAGGAAAAGGCACTTGGAAGCCAGAATTCGGGGAATTCAACAGTCGGCGGACTACGCGTCTTCGAGTAGTCTGCAATTTCTCGAACGAACACTCGTCAAGGATTTAGACGAGATTCTGAACCAAGAGGAAACTTTGTGGTTTGAAAAATCTAGAAGTGACTGGATTAGAGAGGGTGACAGGAACACCCGGTTCTATCACAATGCAACGGTGATTAGACGGAATAGGGGTCACATCTGTTTCTTGAAACTCCCAGGGATTTGGGCGGACGATCCTTCGACCGTGTCAAATCACATTATTGACTATTTTTCCTCTCTTTTTCGCAGGTCTGAGCGAGGTGACTGGGAGAATCTGGCTCAAATTGAAAGTATACACAAGGTTAACAGAGACCAAGCCAACAACCTGAGCAGGAGAGCCCTATTACACGCAGTCAAGAAAGCAGTCTTTGGCATGAAGAAGTTTGGAAGCCCGAGGCCGGATGGTGTTCAGGCAATATTCTACCAGCACTTTTGGGAAGAAATCAATCCTGCGGTAACCATCATGGTCAATCAGGCCTTAGATACGGGTTCGGTTCATAAATCCCTGGTGCAAGCTTGCATGACTCTAATCCCCGAAAAAGATAACTTGGAGTCGGCGTCAAATTTCAGACCTATTACCCTGCTTAATGTCGCTTTCAAAGTAATTTCCAAGGTTCTGGTCAATAGGATGCGACCGATAATGTGCAAACTCATAGGCCCGCATCAAAATAGCTTTCTGCCGGGTCGCTCTACGCTTGACAACGTGATCCTCACCCAAGAAATCGTTCATAGCATGAACAGAAAGAAAGGTAGGAAGGGGTTCATGGTAGTTAAAATTGACCTTCACAAGGCCTATGATAATGTCAGTTGGGACTGTAACCCCTCGGTTTTTCCGACAAAGTTAAGGTTCGAGAATATATATTTTTAAGCTATGACATTTATGAGAAGGTCTCTCGGTGATCGAAAGAATTTTTTTTTTTTACTAGTCATTAATAAGCTGCGATCTACGTACCGGTCACGAACCGTAAAATTCTTAGGGATGTATATTCAGTTCGAATTTTCCTAGGAATTGGATTATTAAGTATGATACGATTAAGCCTGAACTTCTAGTTAGTTCAAGTAAAATTTTAAGCGGACTGTAAGGGGTAAAATTGTTACGAACCTTGTACCTATATTTCGCGAGATACCGAAAAATTCCCAATTTGAGTGATTAGCGACGGGATTATTTTTAGGATAATTTTGGTGTTAGAATTTTCCCGAATTAAGTAATAATCCTCCGAGCTTTCATCTGATTTAACCATAAACTGGCCAATTAAGTTGTGATCTTCTTAAGGACTCCATAGGGTATTGACAAGTGGCAACCAAATCTAGCCTAAGATTGGATCATTTAATGCTAGCATTAATGAGGTATGGTGCAATTGCACTTGATTACTTAGTCTTCAAGCCAAAACTCACATCATCATCTCTCTCATCCCCTCCATCCCATTTTCGAAATTACACCAAGAAGAAGAAGGAAGAAATTTGGCTTAGTCTTCCATTGTGATCAAGAACTCCTAAGCCTTTCTCCAACTCAAGTGTCTAAGTGTAGGTAAGATTTTAGACTTTGTTTGGTTAAAACCTTCTTAGAATTTAAGTGTGAACTAAAGGTGCATGAATATGTTGTTGTTATGGCAATATTTTAGGATCTTTGGACTCAAACGAAGGAAAACAACAACTCCTACGGTTTTCTTTAAAATCTTCCATCGAGGTAAGGAATCCCTTTATTTGGTTGAGGTTATTTGAAACTAGATAATTGATAGCTAGTTTATGCATGTATATGTTGTATTAGGTCCATATATGCCTATACTTGTGAAAATAGTGAAATAAAATTAAGCTAGTCTCTGGCAGTGACTTCCGAAAATTATTGGGAAAAATTGGTAAGGTATTTTGACTCCATTTTTCTCAGATATGTAGTTCAATAAGTGTAGAACCCGCATATAAAATTTCATAATAATCGGAGTAGTATAAGTATGGTTTTCGATTTTTTTTCCAAAACTGGTCCAGAGAGAGAAATTCTGGACAGCACACTGCCAAGGGCAAAAATGGAATTTTCTGTGTTTATTCGTAGATCAAAATGACCAAAAATTTTTACGGACATCAAGTACTATAAGTTGGGGTTCTACCATAAAAATTTCAAGTGAAAAAGAGTTCGGGAACTATTTTTACCGGCTCAATCTTTCGGACTGCGCCAGAAATTTTCTGGCAGTTTTAGGGTGGACGCGGCCTTGGACGCGCGTCCATCGACGCCAGAGTTACGGCGTCACGGCCGGAAGGCCGGACGCGGGCACGGACGCGCGTCCGCTGCGCGTCCGTGGGCGCCCAATTTCGGTGCCATTTGCCGAACGTGCGGACGCGGCTCGGACGCACGCGTCCGCTGTGCGTCCGCAGCTGCGGCCAGTCGCGAGTCTGCGCGACGCGGACTCGTTTTCGACTTGTTTTTGACCAAACTTTTCCCCGATGTTTTTAATCCCGAGTATTATGATGTTTTGAAAGCCTACGGGCAACCGGGTGGATTTTTTGAAGACTCAAATATTACCTTTGTACATTATATCTCTTAACTTGGGAAATGTACACGTTATATGCATTGAGATGTATGTGTCAAATATGAGACTTATGTGATAAATGTGGAGTTGAAAGTGTAGGGTAGTTACACTTGATTTACTTTTGTGAAAGGATGTTAGTGGATCATCCAAATGTTTTGCAAAGGAAAAGGAGAATTTGTGAATTGGGTTAAAAGGAGAATTAATTTCCGAGTATTGGGATTGACCCAAGTATGTCCAAAATATTTTCAAGCAAGAAAGGGAAAAGAGTGGAAAAATGTTTTCAAACCTTAATTCTAGTAAAAGTCGTGGAGGACCTTGTTAACCTACGGGATAAAGATGAGCTTAAAGTGTCTATCCCGTATGGTAGTTATGTGTATGATCATTCATACTGTGGGCGAAGTCTATTCGCCGAGTACTATATCACCCGGAAGGAAAAGAACTCCTACGGGGGTGTGCACACTTAAGTATAGTCACTCTATGTTCGGGTAGGTGTCGTTCTTATGAACCTAGTGAGGCTAGCTAGGAATCATTCCAACGCTCCTATAAGTCCAGGGGATCAGTATTAGACCGGGCGATGACCACTGAACCCGAGTTCAACGATCCAAGTGGTCAAAAGTGGAGAAAGANTTTTACGGACATCAAGTACTATAAGTTGGGGTTCTACCATAAAAATTTCAAGTGAAAAAGAGTTCGGGAACTATTTTTACCGGCTCAATCTTTCGGACTGCGCCAGAAATTTTCTGGCAGTTTTAGGGTGGACGCGGCCTTGGACGCGCGTCCATCGACGCCAGAGTTACGGCGTCACGGCCGGAAGGCCGGACGCGGGCACGGACGCGCGTCCGCTGCGCGTCCGTGGGCGCCCAATTTCGGTGCCATTTGCCGAACGTGCGGACGCGGCTCGGACGCACGCGTCCGCTGTGCGTCCGCAGCTGCGGCCAGTCGCGAGTCTGCGCGACGCGGACTCGTTTTCGACTTGTTTTTGACCAAACTTTTCCCCGATGTTTTTAATCCCGAGTATTATGATGTTTTGAAAGCCTACGGGCAACCGGGTGGATTTTTTGAAGACTCAAATATTACCTTTGTACATTATATCTCTTAACTTGGGAAATGTACACGTTATATGCATTGAGATGTATGTGTCAAATATGAGACTTATGTGATAAATGTGGAGTTGAAAGTGTAGGGTAGTTACACTTGATTTACTTTTGTGAAAGGATGTTAGTGGATCATCCAAATGTTTTGCAAAGGAAAAGGAGAATTTGTGAATTGGGTTAAAAGGAGAATTAATTTCCGAGTATTGGGATTGACCCAAGTATGTCCAAAATATTTTCAAGCAAGAAAGGGAAAAGAGTGGAAAAATGTTTTCAAACCTTAATTCTAGTAAAAGTCGTGGAGGACCTTGTTAACCTACGGGATAAAGATGAGCTTAAAGTGTCTATCCCGTATGGTAGTTATGTGTATGATCATTCATACTGTGGGCGAAGTCTATTCGCCGAGTACTATATCACCCGGAAGGAAAAGAACTCCTACGGGGGTGTGCACACTTAAGTATAGTCACTCTATGTTCGGGTAGGTGTCGTTCTTATGAACCTAGTGAGGCTAGCTAGGAATCATTCCAACGCTCCTATATAAGTCCAGGGGATCAGTATTAGACCGGGCGATGACCACTACCCGAGTTCAACGATCCAAGTGGTCAAAAGTGGAGAAAGACTCCAAAGGCCTCACACTTTCTATCTAGAACTAAGTGGAATTTTGGAAAAGTGGATGTAGTTACGCTGTAGCTACGGGAAAGAAAGATGTGACAAGTTTTTAAGTACCCAAAAGTTGTGGGTGATCTCTCTCTTTGAAAAGTGAAAAGTGATGAGAATTTCATTATGAGGGAAAAGTTTTTCTACTAATGTGATTACAAGCAGGATGTGTGATTTATGTTTTCTACTACTTACTAGCATGCTTAATTGTTTAATAATATATTATTGGGTATGAAAATGATTACCAAATGACCTTGTCAAAAGGAAAAATGACATGAGATGTCATTGAATTTTGCTCATAGTGTATGCAAGTTGCTCTTTATAACTGTTGCAGGTAGAATCTTGCAGATGAGTAAGGTATAGGGTTTTCTATGTAACAATTTTTACAAAACCTTTATTTAGTTTTGAATAACCCATGGATATCCTTACTTAGCCGTCGCGCTAACAACACTTNTGTGATTTATGTTTTCTACTACTTACTAGCATGCTTAATTGTTTAATAATATATTATTGGGTATGAAAATGATTACCAAATGACCTTGTCAAAAGGAAAAATGACATGAGATGTCATTGAATTTTGCTCATAGTGTATGCAAGTTGCTCTTTATAACTGTTGCAGGTAGAATCTTGCAGATGAGTAAGGTATAGGGTTTTCTATGTAACAATTTTTACAAAACCTTTATTTAGTTTTGAATAACCCATGGATATCCTTACTTAGCCGTCGCGCTAACTACACTTCACCGTGTCTCTTATCAGATGTTGTCTAGCGTGGGCTCTTGTAGCCCGATGAGCGCTGAGAGCTCATCTAAGTTGTGTTTGCAGTGTTGGACTATGATGACTATGTGCAGATCCTGCTTGATGATGACTCCTGCTCCTCCTGCTCCGCCCTTTCCGAAGTATACTGTTTAGAACAACTCCTTCTTTTTGTTGTGTGAATATCTTTTGTAGCCTAGTATGGATAACAAGATGTGAACAACCTAAACTTTCACGTTTTTTGGACCNATGACATGAGATGTCATTGAATTTTGCTCATAGTGTATGCAAGTTGCTCTTTATAACTGTTGCAGGTAGAATCTTGCAGATGAGTAAGGTATAGGGTTTTCTATGTAACAATTTTTACAAAACCTTTATTTAGTTTTGAATAACCCATGGATATCCTTACTTAGCCGTCGCGCTAACAACACTTCACCGTGTCTCTTATCAGATGTTGTCTAGCGTGGGCTCTTGTAGCCCGATGAGCGCTGAGAGCTCATCTAAGTTGTGTTTGCAGTGTTGGACTGTGATGACTATGTGCAGATCCTGCTTGATGATGACTCCTGCTCCTCCTGCTCCGCCCTTTCCGAAGTATACTGTTTAGAACAACTCCTTCTTTTTGTTGTGTGAATATCTTTTGTAGCCTAGTATGGCTAACAAGATGTGAACAACCTAAACTTTCACGTTTTTTGGACCTAACAAGATGTGAACAACCTAAACTTTCACGTTTTTTGGACCCAATGGGTCGATCCTTGTATATATAGTAGTAGCTAACCTAGCTACCTTCCTTTCTTTCCGCTGCAATATATACGTAAAGCTTTTGTCAAGAAGAAAGCGTGTGAAACAGTTTCCTTCTTTAGCCTGTGCATCTAGAGTGGACTCTTTCTGGATTTGATTGGGTTCAGTCTAGGTGTGGCGGTAACCACTCCGGATGTACGGTATAGCCGAGCCGGGGTGTTAGAAATTGGTATCAGAGCCTAGGTTGAACCTTTGGGAATCAGGTCGAAGCCTAGGTTGTATGGTCTTGTTTGTAGGTCTAGGATTGAAATTCGGAGAATTCGATTTTTCAAAGCCCAAGTTCGAGTCAGCCTAAGTTTGCTAAGACTGACCTAAACGGCTTTTTCAACTGAGTCTAAGTGTGAGTTTCTGGAGCGGAGCTGGAGACTAGGCAGCGTCAGAAAGGGGTACCTCATCATCTGTATTTCGCAAAATCTCCTGATTCTAGAATGCTTTGATCAATATTTGTGTATCTTTATGTGCGTAATCATTGCTTATAATTGTTGTGAGTAAGCATGATTGTATAGTGTGTTCCTAACTGTTATGCCATAGTTAAGATACCTTGTTGATGAGCATGGCGAAGTGGATGTTAGGAATTGCTGGATAGGACTTGAGTAGCTGCTATACTAACTGCGTAGCTAACTAACTCCTTAAGAGCTTTTATGCTTCAAGAACTAACTTGAAACTGTCGCTTGGTGAAGATGCCGCCGAGACGAAATGCGCCTGCGGGTAGCGACAATAACCTCTCTGCGATAGATCGAATGGTTCAGGCCATGGAAAGAATGGCTGAGTTGATGCTAGCCCAGCAAGGTCAAAACCAAAACCACAGACAGCTGCGAGTTGATTTTGCAAAAGCCATAGCAAGTAGGCAGCCACCATACTATGCGGGTGAAGAAGACCCGGTAATCTTGGAAGAATGGATTAGGACGTTTGACAAGCTGNCAGCTCCAAATCCCACCAACAAAGGGAAAGCACCCGTGGGAGAAAGCAGCGCAGCAAACCAGGGCAAGATCTACGTCGTTAACAGCAAGCAAGCTCAGGCTAGCGACGTTGTAACCGGTACCTTTCTCATAAACCCAGTGCTTAGCTCAGTATTATTTGATACGGGAGCTACCAATTCCATTATATCATCTACATTTGCGGATAGATGGAAGTTATGGCCTACCGTTAGGTTAGATCTAAATGTCAAAACCGCTTTAGGAATAGTAGTGACCCGTAGAGAGAGTTATGACAACGTTGCAATAAAAATAGCGGGATCTGACTGTCCCGAAAACCTCGTTCGTTTTGAACTTGAGGGCATCGATGTAGTGCGCGAGATGGATTGGTTAGATAAGTATAAAGCCCAGATAGCGTGTATGAGCGAAAGGTTGTCCTACGAGGACCAAAGGGAAGGAGAATATCCTACCAAGGAATTGGCAGGCAACCCGAGTCAAGGTTGTTGACAACACAAAAATTGAAAAAGTACACTCACCAGGGATGCGTAGCATATCTCTGTTTGATGTAAGATGCCGAAGTAGAAGAACCTGAGATTAATCGAATCCTAGTTATACGCGAATTCCTGACGTATTTCCCCGACGACCTCACGAAAATGCCGCCGGAAAGAGAAGTAGAGTTCACCACCGATCTCGTACCAAGAACCTCACCCATCTCGAAAGCACCTTATCGAATGACACCCAGAGAGATGGAGGAACTAAAGGCGCAATTGGCAGAACGGTTGGAGAAAGAATTCATCAGACCAAGTGTATCACCTCGGGGCGCGCCAGTACTATTCGTTAAGAAGAAAAAAAATGGGAGCCTTAGACCGCGCGTCGATTATAGAGAACTCGATCGAGTCACAAGTAAAGAACAAATACCCGTTGCCGAGGATCGACGATCTATTCGATCAGTTGAAGGAAGCAGGCGTATTCTCAAAGATTGACTTACGATCAGGGCATCACCAAGTGTGAACCGCGAAGAAAAATATTTCTAAAGCAGCATCAAAAAGCAAGTTTCGGGGACGAAACTATTTTAAGGGGGGAAGAGTGTAACCCCTCGGTTTTTCCGACAAAGTTAAGGTTCGAGAATATATATTTTTAAGCTATGACATTTATGAGAAGGTCTCTCGGTGATCGAAAGAATTTTTTTTTTTTACTAGTCATTAATAAGCTGCGATCTACGTACCGGTCACGAACCGTAAAATTCTTAGGGATGTATATTCAGTTCGAATTTTCCTAGGAATTGGATTATTAAGTATGATACGATTAAGCCTGAACTTCTAGTTAGTTCAAGTAAAATTTTAAGCGGACTGTAAGGGGTAAAATTGTTACGAACCTTGTACCTATATTTCGCGAGATACCGAAAAATTCCCAATTTGAGTGATTAGCGACGGGATTATTTTTAGGATAATTTTGGTGTTAGAATTTTCCCGAATTAAGTAATAATCCTCCGAGCTTTCATCTGATTTAACCATAAACTGGCCAATTAAGTTGTGATCTTCTTAAGGACTCCATAGGGTATTGACAAGTGGCAACCAAATCTAGCCTAAGATTGGATCATTTAATGCTAGCATTAATGAGGTATGGTGCAATTGCACTTGATTACTTAGTCTTCAAGCCAAAACTCACATCATCATCTCTCTCATCCCCTCCATCCCATTTTCGAAATTACACCAAGAAGAAGAAGGAAGAAATTTGGCTTAGTCTTCCATTGTGATCAAGAACTCCTAAGCCTTTCTCCAACTCAAGTGTCTAAGTGTAGGTAAGATTTTAGACTTTGTTTGGTTAAAACCTTCTTAGAATTTAAGTGTAAACTAAAGGTGCATGAATATGTTGTTGTTATGGCGATATTTTAGGATCTTTGGACTCAAACGAAGGAAAACAACAACTCCTACGGTTTTCTTTAAAATCTTCCATCGAGGTAAGGAATCCCTTTATTTGGTTGAGGTTATTTGAAACTAGATAATTGATAGCTAGTTTATGCATGTATATGTTGTATTAGGTCCATATATGCCTATACTTGTGAAAATAGTGAAATAAAATTAAGCTAGTCTCTGGCAGTGACTTCCGAAAATTATTGGGAAAAATTGGTAAGGTATTTTGACTCCATTTTTCTCAGATATGTAGTTCAATAAGTGTAGAACCCGCATATAAAATTTCATAATGATCGGAGTAGTATAAGTATGGTTTTCGATTTTTTTTCCAAAACTGGTCCAGAGAGAGAAATTCTGGACAGCACACTGCCAAGGGCAAAAATGGAATTTTCTGTGTTTATTCGTGGATCAAAATGACCAAAAATTTTTACGGACATCAAGTACTATAAGTTGGGGTTCTACCATAAAAATTTCAAGTGAAAAAGAGTTCGGGAACTATTTTTACCGGCTCAATCTTTCGGACTGCGCCAGAAATTTTCTGGCAGTTTTAGGGTGGACGCGGCCTTGGACGCGCGTCCATCGACGCCAGAGTTACGGCGTCACGGCCGGAAGGCCGGACGCGGGCACGGACGCGCGTCCGCTGCGCGTCCGTGGGCGCCCAATTTCGGCGCCATTTGCCGAACGTGCGGACGCGGCTCGGACGCACGCGTCCGCTGTGCGTCCGCAGCTGCGGCCAGTCGCGAGTCCGCGCGACGCGGACTCGTTTTCGACTTGTTTTTGACCAAACTTTTCCCCGATGTTTTTAATCCCGAGTATTATGATGTTTTGAAAGCCTACGGGCAACCGGGTGGATTTTTTGAAGACTCAAATATTACCTTTGTACATTATATCTCTTAACTTGGGAAATGTACACGTTATATGCATTGAGATGTATGTGTCAAATATGAGACTTATGTGATAAATGTGGAGTTGAAAGTGTAGGGTAGTTACACTTGATTTACTTTTGTGAAAGGATGTTAGTGGATCATCCAAATGTTTTGCAAAGGAAAAGGAGAATTTGTGAATTGGGTTAAAAGGAGAATTAATTTCCGAGTATTGGGATTGACCCAAGTATGTCCAAAATATTTTCAAGCAAGAAAGGGAAAAGAGTGGAAAAATGTTTTCAAACCTTAATTCTAGTAAAAGTCGTGGAGGACCTTGTTAACCTACGGGATAAAGATGAGCTTAAAGTGTCTATCCCGTATGGTAGTTATGTGTATGATCATTCATACTGTGGGCGAAGTCTATTCGCCGAGTACTATATCACCCGGAAGGAAAAGAACTCCTACGGGGGTGTGCACACTTAAGTATAGTCACTCTATGTTCGGGTAGGTGTCGTTCTTATGAACCTAGTGAGGCTAGCTAGGAATCATTCCAACGCTCCTATATAAGTCCAGGGGATCAGTATTAGACCGGGCGATGACCACTGAACCCGAGTTCAACGATCCAAGTGGTCAAAAGTGGAGAAAGACTCCAAAGGCCTCACACTTTCTATCTAGAACTAAGTGGAATTTTGGAAAAGTGGATGTAGTTACGCTGTAGCTACGGGAAAGAAAGATGTGACAAGTTTTTAAGTACCCAAAAGTTGTGGGTGATCTCTCTCTTTGAAAAGTGAAAAGTGATGAGAATTTCATTATGAGGGAAAAGTTTTTCTACTAATGTGATTACAAGCAGGATGTGTGATTTATGTTTTCTACTACTTACTAGCATGCTTAATTGTTTAATAATATATTATTGGGTATGAAAATGATTACCAAATGACCTTGTCAAAAGGAAAAATGACATGAGATGTCATTGAATTTTGCTCATAGTGTATGCAAGTTGCTCTTTATAACTGTTGCAGGTAGAATCTTGCAGATGAGTAAGGTATAGGGTTTTCTATGTAACAATTTTTACAAAACCTTTATTTAGTTTTGAATAACCCATGGATATCCTTACTTAGCCGTCGCGCTAACAACACTTCACCGTGTCTCTTATCAGATGTTGTCTAGCGTGGGCTCTTGTAGCCCGATGAGCGTTGAGAGCTCATCTAAGTTGTGTTTGCAGTGTTGGACTGTGATGACTATGTGCAGATCCTGCTTGATGATGACTCCTGCTCCTCCTGCTCCGCCCTTTCCGAAGTATACTGTTTAGAACAACTCCTTCTTTTTGTTGTGTGAATATCTTTTGTAGCCTAGTATGGATAACAAGATGTGAACAACCTAAACTTTCACGTTTTTTGGACCCAATGGGTCGATCCTTGTATATATAGTAGTAGCTAACCTAGCTACCTTCCTTTCTTTCCGCTGCAATATATACGTAAAGCTTTTGTCAAGAAGAAAGCGTGTGAAACAGTTTCCTTCTTTAGCCTGTGCATCTAGAGTGGACTCTTTCTGGATTTGATTGGGTTCAGTCTAGGTGTGGCGGTAACCACTCCGGATGTACGGTATAGCCGAGCCGGGGTGTTACAGGGACTTCCTTAAAGAAACATTAGGGGTCTTCGGGTTCCCGACCAAGATTATTAATTTCATTCTGTTCTCACTTAAAGAAAGTGAGATTTCTATTATTTGGAATGGTGGTCAGCTCCGACTATTTGTGCCGAGTCGGGGTCTATGCCAGGGAGACCCGCCAACCCCTTATCTATTTAACCTCGTCATGGAAAGATTGGCTTATGACATCCAAAAGGAGGTTACAAAGAAGACGTGGAAACCCATTCACATTTCTCGCAGGGGGATTGGAATTTCCCATCTCTTCTTTGTAGATGACCTGATGCTTTTGGTGATGCCACGGAGCAATAAGCTAACATGATGATGGAATGTCTCAATCGGCTTAGCAGGGCCTCCGGTATCCAGGTAAATCTTTCTAAGTCTCAAATATTTTGTTCTCCTAACACTAATGCAGGTGTAAGAAGGCGTATTGCGGATAAGATGGGCATTCCTTTATCCACTCAGCTAGGGTCATACCTTGGGATTCCAATCTTGAATAAAAGAGTGTCAAAAGACATGTTCAACTCGGTTATTGATAAAATGAGAAGGAAGCTGGCTATGTGGAAAGTTAGTTCCCTAAGCATGGCCGTGAGAAGAGTGCTGGTACAAGCATCCCTGGCCACAGTCCCGACCTATACAATGCAAGCAATGGCATTTCCGGTAAGTACCTGTAAAGAAATTGACAAAATTTGCAGGAACTTCCTCTGGGGTCACGCGGACGATACTAGAAAAATTCACACAGTGAGTTGGGATGCGGTGTGCAAGCCCCGTGATGAGGGGGACTAGGTCTTAGAAAAGCTAAAGATTTTAACCTAGCCTTTCTCATGAAGATGGGTTGGCAAATCCTCAACAATGAAGATAAGCTGTGGGTGAAAGTGATTAAAGATAAGTACATCAAAGATGACAACCTTTTTAATACGACGGTCCAAAATAACTACTCCTTGAGCTGGTATAGCATCATGATGGGGAAAACCTTCCTCAAACAAGGGATGAAGTGGCAAATAGGCACTGGGTCAACGGTAAATTTTTGGAGTGATTGGTGGGTGGGGGATGGTCCGTTTATCAACAATACCAGCATAACCACACCGGCCAATACGGACCAAGTCCTAGTCAACTAATTCATCACCCAAGGCAGATCATGGGACGTGGAAGCTCTGGATAACCTCCTCCCTCCCGGCATAGTTAATACAATCCGTGCCTTGCCAATTCCCATCAATGTCAAGCAGAGAGACATCCGCACATGGCACCACTAAGGTACAAGCCTCTTCTCCGTCAAATCAGCTTACTCTCTTATTGCAGGTTACCAAGAGCAGGAGGGGAATTTTGACTGGATTTGGAAATTCAAAAGCATCAAACGAGTCAAATTGTTCATCTAGAAGATCATCAACAACAGTTTCCTCGTCAACTCAGAGCGAAAATAGCACGGATTGACCAACAATGGGGACGGTCCAAGGTGCGGCGACGATGAAGAGACTCTGGACCACATCTTCTGCAAGTGCAACTTCGTAGCTGACTGCTGGAATCTATCCCATGGTCCCTCAGGTTTCACTGTTAACTCCTCCGCTCACCTGACAGACTAGATCAAGACCGGCTGTGTGGAGAACCCAAGAAGAGGGGAGGATACCAGGTGGTAGTGCTTCTTCCCAACTATGCTATGGAACCTTTGGAAAGCGAGAAACGATCTTGTCTTCAACAATGAAACTCTCATTGGGTGCAGTCACCTTACGGGCGACTCGCGATAAGACAGAGGCTATGAATCAGCTGCTCAAACACCACGGTCCTATGATAACCAACCAGGTCTGGGTTAGCTAGTCTCCTCCTCGCCAAGGATTCATCAAATTAAATATTGATGGTGCTAGGAAGATGAATTAATGCATGGCAAGTGCGGGTGGCATTTTCCGCGATCACCAAGGTTCATGGGTTATGGGCTTCTCCACAAAAATTGGGATCACCAATAGTTTTATTGCGGAAGTTTGGTGTCTTCGGGAAGGACTCAGCATTGCACTCAATCAAGGGTTCTACAATCTGGTTGCTGAAACAAATTCAAGCTCCATGATTCAGGCGTTGGAGAGGGAAGATGGTTCTACACCAGAAGTCGACACCCTCATTTCCGATTGCAAGCTCCTGATAAGGCAATTCACTCAGTTCGAAATTATGCATGTCTACAGGGAAGGCAATCAATGCGCCGATTATCTTGCCAATATGGGCCAGAATAGCCAATGGGAGACAACCATCCTTACTCTCCCACCGGATGGGATCAAGAACATTCTCAACCGTGATGCTAAGAATGTTGCTTCAAGATGGATTTACTAGGTTCACCGGGGGCTTTGCCCCCTCCTGAGCACCAAAAAAAAAAAAAAAAAAAAAAGAGGAAGATAGAGGACAAAATTGTGATTACCAACCTAAAATATTTTATACGAGTATAATTTAGATGAGATAATTGGTTCATCTGATCATTCTCCCACTACTATACTTGACGTGGTTTTTATATAGAGAAACACTTTCTATATATATTACCAAAAATCTAAAATGTAACACTATCATTAAAGTAATGTTTATATACAATTAATAACAGTATATAGTGCAAGTGGAGAAAGCTAATAATAATACAAACCATCAAATTAATCACAAAAAAGGGTTATGGACATACATGCTTTACACAGATATATTTAGAATATCTCACAAGAATGTTTGTCCCTACTCATGTCTAATCAATCTTCAATCTTAAATTGCTTAGCACATACTTAAATTATCTAATCTTCAATTGGGGAATCTATTAAACTAATTAATTAAACATGCTCAAGGATTTATTAATATGGCAAAGATTATTCACTTCGCTCAAAATGACTTAAATTATTTCAACCAAATAATATGCCCTTCGTGCGATGGGTGAGCTATAAATTCCTATGTGCGTCTTCTTTAAAGTTGGTGACATGCCCTGATTGACTTCGAATTAGAGCTGTCAAAACGGGCTTAGCTGGCCGGGTTAGCCCATCCCGCCCCGGAAAAAGGGCGGGACGGGTTTTGATATTTTAGGCCCGTATTTTGACGGGCTTTTTAGCCCGCCCCGCCTAATCCGCGGGCTTGGCGGGGCGAGCTTGACGGGCCGGCGGGGCCCAACCAAATATATAAAAAAAAGTATTAAACTAAATAAATAAATACTACAATAATATATATATATATATATATATATATATATAACTTACGTTTACTGTTTACAGTAAACCAAATTCAATTGTAATTGAATTTGGTTTACTGTTTACGTTTACTGTTTACAATAAACAGCAAACCAAATTCAATTACAATTGAATTTGGTTTACTGTAAACAGTAAACGTAAATTATTTATATATATCAAGTTCAGAAAATTTTAGTACATTGTATAAATCATTTGTTATTTACTTATGGATTAATATATTATTTAATTATTTATTAGTTATTATTGTGTTTATAAAATTACAAATACATTAATTTATGTTTAAACTATTCAAATTATTTTAGTATACACTAATTAATTTTTACTTAAATTTAAAATTTTTAAAATTTGGCGGGCCCCGCCATGGCCCGCGGGCTTAAGGCGGGGCGGGACGGGCCGACCTCTCATAAGCCCGTATTTTAGCGGGCTTTTTAGCCCGCCCCCGCCATATCAGGCTTTAGCTGTCTTTGGCGGGGCCCGTCCTGCCGATCCGTTTCAACAGCTCTACTTCGAATCGAGGAAGCATGCAAATAACTTCTTTTTACCTAACTTTTTTTTTTTTTGTTTATATATAGGAGGAAAAAAAAAAAAGAAGATTACAAAAATTTAGGAATATCTACGCTCATAGGATCACTGTATCAGCAAAAAGAATCAGATTTAGCTCATCGGTGCCGACCTGACTTTGGTATCAGTTGTTAGAAATCAAGTGTTTACTACTACGCAAAAAGGTATAATTTATTGCGAAAGCGCAACTAACTTTATTTCCTTATATACCACCACAATGGTTTTGAAAGGCTAGGCATGGTGCTGTTCAACTTACCCTTCATCGGCCTTTGCACAACAATTCCCCTAGCCAATAATTATAGGACTTGGCCTTTCACTGGTCTCCACGCAACAAAAAATATTAATAATAAACCCTCTGGGTAGCTCATTTGGCTCCCAAGTAGAAGATTGCATGCAAGGAAGCAAGCAAGATTGCATCCTGACAGTTGCAATGTGGGAGTTTTACCCTCTTGTGAGGTGGCTCCTTGTAGGCAACATACACTAGTCCTTTCACCGAAAGGGTCGCTAAGTCACGTGATTTAATTCCTCCACAAGTTCTATATGGTCGGATTGTGCGAGTCCTAGGTTGAGGAATTTCACTTTTTCACTTAAGATTAATAATTAAAAAAAAAAAAACACATGAGAATGATGGGGGAAAAGTGGAGTGGAACAAATTAATGATTCCCACTCTGATTTTTCTCTTGTATTTATTAAATTAATTTAGTATATGTTTTGAACACTAAAATATTTTGTTACCTATTATATTGTGTACACATGTCTTTATCAATTAGATACAAACTTTGTGCGGAACGATACTTTGTGGGCATTACAAAGTTACACTTTCTCTGCCTGTGTGTGTTTGTTATTTTATTTTATTTTAATAAAATGAAAGCAATAAAAAGTGCTTATTTGAACTTAATTAATTGGAGCAATCATTAAGGTGAGACCATAAGCTTGCAAAGCTTTCCATGTAGATAAAGTGGTTCCCAAGCACATATAGAAAGCTAAGTGTGTGTGCGTTTTATTTTATTTTATTTTATTTATTTTTAACTCTTGAAATGACAGGAGAATTTCTCCCATTCGTGTCTTTTGTAACATTGGGAAACTAAGGTCCATTGCGCTTTTGTATTTTGAGAAAAGATAAGCTTTTAGGGGTAGAATATTAAGACTTCTTCAACTATTTAAGAAGTTCAAGTTAAATCTAAAAGTAAGCATAGGCTTTTAAGGGCATTTGGAGAGGAACAAATCCTTCTTTTCATAAAGTACTATGTTGATAATTTTTAAATCTTGTTTTTACACAATAAATTGTGGCGGTGGTGATGTTGGTACGTGGCGGTTGTGTTTGTGGTAAGGTAGTGGTAGTGATTGTGGTGGTAATAATAATTCGAAAATTAGTTTAGATTGAAAAAAGATGAGAGAGGAGATAAATATGAAGGCTATGTTTGGCAAACCTAGCTGAAAGCTAAAAAGTAGTTGAAAACTGAAAAGATATAAGCTCGAAGCTGAAATCTGAATAGCTTTTAAGCTAGCTGTTATGTTTAAAAGTGTTTGGTAAAATTAGCTTTTTGATAAACTGATAAATGTAAAAAGACTAAAAAGGACAGTTTCATACAATTTAAATAGTTTTAAATTTAAATAGGTTTGTAGTGAAATCAATATATTTTAATAAAATATAAAGTAAGAACATATATTTGAAAACATATAAAGTAAAACAAAATGTTTATAATTCATAAGATTAGTTCATACAAAAATCAATGTTCAAACACAAATGTCAAATTGAAATTACAACCAAACATATTGAAGAGAAAAAATAAAAAAGGTGTAGCCAAAAGGTTTTAATTGGGAAGGGTAAATGATGTTATTTCTTTAAAATAATAAGGTTAAAGATGGAAAAAAAGTTAGGAAGCTACTAGCTTATTTTGAAACGTTACCTTAGGTAGCATTCAAAAATAAGCTCTTATTTTAGAAACATAACCAAGCTTATAGCTTATTAGTAGCTTAAAATAAACTATAAGCTCCTAAATAAGCTCTGTCAAACAGAGTCGAAAAAGGAAGAAGAATTATGAAAATATCTCCCATTACAAAATTTAAGAAGACATTTTTATCAAATTAGACCACTTTCTGTTGACAAACATAAATATTTTCCTTGAACATTATTTCCTTGAAATACCCAAATACCAAAAAAAAAAAAAAAAAAAAAAAAANAAAAAAAAAAAAAAAAAAAAAAAAAAAAAAAAAAAAAAAGAGGAAGAAGAAGACATCCAAAAGTCATTTTCTAAATTTCAAAATGTCCTAACAACACGTATTCCTTTTCATTTAGAATTCCTTTGTTTAAACCGCTTTACAAATGCCAATGACCTTGTGGTCTAGTGGCATTCGGTTGTACCCTTCATGTGGAAGGGGGTGGGTTCGAGCCTCAGTGGAGGCGCTGCTGTCTACTACACTGTAAATAGAGTCAGTAGCACTTAAAAAAATAAAAAAAACAACCGCTTTCCAAATGTTCTTTCCAATAATATGGAAAATTCGTGCGCTGTAGCACCAATGTCAACAATTTTGAGACGTAGTAAATTAAGAAAGTAGCACCTTTAGCAACACGCTTCTATTGCAAAAATATAATATCACAAAAATTTTAAATCAAGTTAAATTTATTCATAATCGTCAATGCATAATAAAGTATTCCATTAACAAAAAGGAAACCTGACACATTGATAGAGTGATAAAAAAGTATAATATATATACACATACTTTGAAGCTTCGTCGTGAAGTACTTCAAAATTTGTTCATGCCTAAGTGCTTTTAATTTAATTAATTAATTAACTACAAAACTACTTACAAAGTAACGTCTTTACTCGCATTCTTTCTCACGTGGTCCCATTTAGTTGGAAAATATGAAGTATACTTTCACAAAGTATTATTTCTAAACATATGTTTTGCATTAATTCCTATCACGTGTTTTGCATTGATTGAATGAAATTAACCGAAAACAAAAAATAAAAGTGGGTAACTTTCTATAATAATCAATCAACTTTATCAACATATTGCATGTGGAATACAAAATAAAATGATAACCCACCACAAAAATATATGAGAATTTAAATGAGTACAAGGTTTTATTTTCCAATAAAAAGTGAGAGATCACAATAACCCATCATAGTTTATCGATACTTGAGAGTTTTAATAAGAAACATATGGGATCAAATTTATAACTATTGAAAATTTTCAAGTTTGCAATATTTATAAAACATACCTTGCACATTTTTCTCTTTTTTAGCAACCCTCATTCGTTGATCTATTAAAATGGATAGATTAGATTACTCCTCACATTTTATATGAAGCTGTTCTGACCTGAACCCTACCCTCCTCACATGTGTGTGCGCGCGTGTGTATTGGATCAAATGAGAACATGTCTTTTAGAAAAAGAAAATTAAGAACCAATATCAGCCTTACATCTGAAAAAATTGAACAGATTATATCAAAATTAAAAAAACATTCAGTGACATTTTATTAATAATCACAAACTTTCCAATACAATATATAACACTATAATCTACGCTTCTCAGAATTATCCAATAATGCACATTTAGTTGTTATAAAGTGCACGCTAAGTATTAACAAAGTGCATGTTTAGTATTAAAAATTTGCACTTGTAAAAATGTGAAAGTGCATTGCACTTAGGGTTTGGACTTTAGAGCTTATGACTGAGCTTTTTAGTTTTATTTGATTTAGGGGTTTACTTTTTATTGCTTAGGGTTTAGCATTTACGATTTGAATTTAAAATTTAATTTTTTTCATTGATTTTTTTAAAAGTTATCCGAGAATGCATATTTAGTTATTACAAAATGCACAATATAGTGTTCTAAGTTGTAGTATAAAGTTGGTGAATAACAAAAAGGCCACCACGTTTTTTTAAATTTGATCAAATCCATCCTATTTTTACAGATGTAAGATTGAGATTGATTCTTAGTTTTTTCCTAGGTGTATGTGCGATACTCCAAAAATCTATTTTTAATAAAATTACCTTAGCTTCAAGCAATATATATTTTTAAATAGAACCCTTTTATTAAATATTTTAACTTCTACGATTTTTTTTTCTAATTATGAAGTTATATTTTATAAATGCCTTATGTATTTAAAAACCAATGGTTTAGCACAAATTATTCATGTACTTATGTATAATTTTAAATACCCTACCAAAATGATATAAATATAGGTCAAATTTTTTAACATAAAGTCTATCTGAGACGAACTTATGAACCTTAAATAAATGTTTTCAAGCCTAAAATGAAATCAAAACCAATCCCACCTATTTTTATACCAATCAGATTATATCTCTACCTAAACTTGACCTAACATTTTATCCAAAATTATAACCTAAGGGTTTGAACCAAAATTCCCTATTTTACCCCTCACCTACCCGTTCTCCTGATACAGACTTGCCTAGGGTTTTGAGCCCTAGGTATAAATAGAACACTATTCCATTTCTACCCTCAATCCCTCTCTTTCTCCATGTTTTCTCAGGCTTTGGATTCGATCACAGCAACACAGTAAGGTTACTTCTTCCGCTCTTTTACTCCTTCTTCTTCCCTTCATTCTCTTTCCAGTGTTTATGCGTGTGTATGTCTATGCTTGTGTGTGATGTTAACTTGTTTTCTTTGGTTGGGGAGTTAGGAAATGGAGAAGTTAATCACCCTTAAGGTATAGAGGAGGGATTGGAGCATCTAGGCTATCAAACTTGAGGTATGGACCATGGATGTCTAAAACTTATGTTTATGCTTTGTTAATCTGTAAAAATTATGTTATATGTCTGTGATATTCATTTTGGTTTAGAAATGGAGAAATGTGTTGCTATATGAGTGTATTTTTGTGTTAAAAGCTTGTGCAAATCATGTGCTGGTGTTGTTGGATGATTTTTTTAAGCTTGGACTGCGTATTAATGGAGTTTTCCCAGTGAGAGGCGTGGGGATTCATCGGGACGAGGCTTCTGCCTCGTAAGAATATTTCGCACACAGGCTCAGCCACGGACCAGAGAGACCCTCATCAGCCAGCCCCGTGTGTTGGGCAAGAGTGACGAACAAGACGATACCGCCACTCCCGTCTGTGACCAACCGTAGGGTGCTGTGCCACGTAACCCTGCGTGGTTATGGGCCAAGAAGGCAAATATTTTTGAACAAATATATTTGTATGAATTAGTTGTGTAATTCGTAACCTTGATATTATTTTCAAATAATAAGTAAGACCGTTTCAAAAGTTATAATCCAAATATTAATTGGATTATTGATGAGCCATGAATGCTAGAAGTTTTGTATCTCCTATATAAACTAAGTGTTTGGGTAGTGATTTTGTGTCCACATGAAACCAACGTAGGAATTTGCTAGAAATCAAAAATTCAGTTTTTTCTCTCTAGCTTTGTCATTTTCTCTTCCTGAAACTCTGCCCAACCTCTCCGAAATAGCTTGTGTTCAAAGCCATTGTTCTAGTTCGCAGAAGATATTACGCTTTGAGTGCTCAAACGTAATATCGTAGATTCATTTTATCCTGGGAGACTGACATCACAACGCTCCAAGCACCACCGGAAGGTGAGGAATCTGTTTAAGGAAAGAGTGCATACTCGACTTCAAATCTCGTCTATCTCTTCCTTTGTTTCTTGGTACGTGGGATTATATTGTAAGTGTTAAATCCCGTTATATATTTTGTGTTTGTGTGTGTGTGTGTGTGTATATATACATATATATACATATATATATATATACACACACACACATATATATATATATATGTATATATGTATATATATATGTATATATAGAATATTAATCAAATGCGGCCTTGCTATTAGGTGCGCGGTCATGTGGCCTAGCGTGCGTCATTGGATTGTGTTGATCTGACGGTGGAAGTTATATATTAGGATTCAGGAAGTTTAATTCGCGTAACTTAAGTGGGGGCTTTATGGTAATTGTAAGTGGGAAGGTAATGTTAGAGTACAGAATGCACCAACAAAATTAAAACACACCATTCAACGTACGAAAATGCACCAGTTCTCAGATTAAAACACACCACTTAACCACCACACACCAAATGCAACTACTCTCGTAAATTCACCACCATGTGTATTAAAACACATCATTCTACGTTATAAAATGCACCACTAGACAAATTAAAGCACACCATTCCCCACCATACAGAAATACACCACTCAAATTCAAATGCACCAACAAAATTAAAACACACCATTATACGTTATAAAATGCACCAGTTCTCAGATTAAAACACACCACTTGACCACCACACACCAAATACACATACTATTGCGAATTTCACCAATATTATCTCAAATATGAACCAGATTAATGTTGATAATGCACAGACTATTGCGAATTACTCCATTCTCGTTCCTCTGTTGGAGTCGACCTGTGCGTTTTGTTCGGAACGGAGCGCTCGTTGCTGGTGATGGAGTCCCTTCTACGCTCGTCAGGTGTTTGTTGCTCAGTGCTCGTCGACTTCAAGTCTGATCTCCGTCGTCGTCTGATCTGGTTTTGAAATTGTAGTGAATTGTCAACATTATCCTTCTCGTTCGCGTAGCTAAAGATGAAGCGCCTGTATTGTTTGGATTAATATGAAGCCTTAGATCATGAGATCTAATGGTGTAGATCAGGCCACACAGCCGCACGGGGGAGACAGGTCGCATCTGATGGGGCCTCTATATATATATATATATATATAGGGTAGACTTCATATGAGAGAACCCATCTAGAAGAGAAATAAGACATAATCTTGACCATAGGATTTAACAAATTAAGGGTTGAGATTTGGTAAAAAAATTATGATAGTGGATTCCTTAAAAAAAGGCTAATTTATTAAATCAAAGGCAATTAAAGGGTAAAGAAGTAATATGGTGTGCTGTGTTGGTGAGACAAAATAGAAACCCCCGACTTTCCCTCTCCCCACTTCATCAATTTTGATCAATCCAACTCCAATCGAAGACGAACTGCTTCTGGCATTTTGCGAGGCATACTCTGGTAAGCCATCGCTGGATCAAGATGCAGAGAAAAGCGAGGACGTGCGGCGAGGTCACGTGCAGAAAGTAGAGGTATGTTTTCGTTTTTTTTTGTTTGCGGTGTATTGGCGAAAGGAAAAACGAGACACATGGTTGGGTTCGGGCACAGACGAATGCACACACCTGGTATGTGTTTCCAGAGGATGATGGTTTGTAATGGGTTTGACGGAGGTTGAGCTGACGGTTGGACTTTTTCGACTCAGGCTAGGATTTTAGTGAATATAAAATGCCTATTTTGTTATGTAACAGAATGGGTTTGTGGCCTTACGGTGGGTAGCTGGTAGTGGATAGATGGGGGGGGGGGGGGG
>NC_044921.1:456078-459376 GCF_003576645.1 Ipomoea triloba | reverse complement strand
GGGGGGGGGGGGGAGTGTAATCTGGGTAGATAGCGAACCAAGTGCGTACACAATCAAACTAATATGGCTACATAGACAAAATCAGTAGCATTTACTTAAAAATGTTCTAAGAATGTATGTGCACTCATTTAGAATGGTTCTTTACATAGCCTTTTTAGGTTTGAGTAGATTTGTTAGTCGAAATGGGAAAGCATGTGTACCGCACTGTATGCACATCTGATTGATGGTATGTGCATATGTGTTCAATCATGTTTGTCTATGGTAGTTTATGGGGTTGTTTTTAAATTGTATATTGTTTGTGTGGTACATTGGGTTGTGGTATCATTTGCTGTGTTATAGTGAACTCGTGGAAGTCATTAACTAGTTTTATTTTGCTATATTCTTGAGAGTTATTTTTGGATGCTTTGAATTTATTCTTTGTTTGTTTGCAAGCACACACAATGGTTAATACAGGTGTGTGAGCAACTGCTTTTGTTGTTTTGAAGCTAGTAGTTGGCATGTGTGCATGACAGTAAATAATTTAAGAGGTTTTGGTTGCTAATGTGCAGGTAAAAAATGTCGGGTGTCCAACCAACTACGTTAGCTCACTCAGTCTGGCGGGGAAGATATGTGACACAAGAGAACAAACAAGAGGAGTTACTGGGACCGTGGTGGACATTGATTTTTATTTTAAAATTTTTTTTTGCTTCCACATTAACGCATTTTCTAATTGAAGTGGACATTTTGTTTTCAAACTTTGATCTTGGGTTACTTAGCAATGGAGGATTTTGGGAACAATGTATTAAATACTAGGGATGATAACAGTGATTGTGCAACAGGGTTAAGAAGTAGTGCGCTCACATTTTTGTAAGCCACAACTATTTCTCTGGGGGTGACATAGCTAGATTGCCCTTGAAATAATACCCCATTTACCTTGGGTGCACCAGAAAAGAGTGTGTA
Organism: Ipomoea triloba; assembly: GCF_003576645.1. Lineage (NCBI taxonomy): Eukaryota > Viridiplantae > Streptophyta > Magnoliopsida > Solanales > Convolvulaceae > Ipomoea > Ipomoea triloba. The sequence continues at coordinate 458,437 of NC_044921.1, read as the reverse complement.
TGTCACATGGTCCATAACTGGGGTGCACACACCCACAAACTGTACAGTAGTCAAGTTCAACCTAACATGCACACCATAACACATATAGGTGCACACATATGGAAAACAATGGGGTGCACAGACCCAGTGACTTTATAGCCCAAGTGTCAACACTAACATGCACACCGTGACCCAAGTACGTGCACAGTCAAAGACCAAATATGAGGTGCACACACCAATCGACTTTTCAGCACACGAGTATACACAGAAATGCACACCCTTCATTAAGCAGGTGCACACAGAAATGTAACAGCAATACAAGAGGGTAAAAAATACCAAGTTTAGACTAACAATGAGATTAAATTATTCAGTGTAAATCCAAAAAAGCTAAACAAAGTCACATAAAGAAAAACAAAGTCTAAAAAAATGCCATAATTAAAAAGATACACTACGCTCAATTGCGACAATCATGACGCACATGTTGTTGACTTAGACGCTTTCTCTACAGCTACCTCTTTTGACGACTTGAACCGCTTCCCAGATCCCTTATTCTTAGCAATGGTGGGGGGTTGGACAACAATAACAGGTGATGTGAGCACACCACCAAATGTCGGAATAACACCAGATTTACCAACGGACGTACCAAGACTAGTATCGACATTGAAAAATGATAGTTTGAGCGCCTTCAAAACAGAAGTCAACTCCATTAAACGATCCCGAGCTATCTCCTGCAAGAGCAACATAACCACTCACCATTAATGATAAAAACATGACAAATATACAGTCCGTGTGTGCACTTGGGTTGAGAACTATGTGCACTTGAAAATTTAAAAAAAAAAAAAAGAAGATTAATCGAAAACCATAGAGGAATGGATGAAAATATGGTTGTCGGTGTGTGCACTTCGGAAAACACAACCACTCAACATTAATGATAAAAGAATTACAAACATACAACAGGTGTGTGCATTTGAAAGTAAAAATTAAAAAAAAAACATGTTGTCGAAAATCGCTCAGGAATGGGAGCAATTGTGGTTGCCAGTGTGTGCACGTGAAAAAAAAAAATCAGCACTATCCAAAACACAAAGGACTGAAAGAAAATAAGGTTAAAAAATTACACAACCTTGAAATTACACATCAAATAATTCCTCAAACCATACTTGCCTAGAAACACTACACAAAATTTTAGAAACCATAAAAACTAACGCACACCATAATGTCAGGCACATATGCACACAAATGAATACAGAAATGCACACGGAGACGTCCTAGAGAAAAATTTACTACCAAACCAAGAGAAACAACCGTGTAAACAATACTCGATCATGTTTTAAAAACAACCAAAATATTCCCCCAAGCAACAAAGCATAATAAAAAAGCACGAAAAAAAAAAGATTTAAAAATGAGGAAAACATACCTTCATTAAGGCAATCCATCGTTCAGGAAGAAGATAAAAACCAGCGTATGAAGACCAAAACAATGTACAACTCCTAGAAGAAAAGAAGAAAATGCAATCCTACCAAAATTAAAACACCTAAAATCAAGCAAAATAAATGAATATAATTCCTTACAAAATTAAAACACATGCAACTTTACATAAAAAACCCACTAATTAATAATAACTAAAAAAAGGAAAAAGGAAGGAATAATCTCAGCCATCAAAACTTCAAAGATGGACGCTCAAAAATAATTCTTATTTCTCACCTAAATAAGTTGTCTCATATGATTGTAATTCTATATATATATATATATATATATATATATATATATATATATATATATGAGTCATTTATATTTTTGGTCCTACCGTTATTGAGGCATTGCAAATTTTAGTCCACTTCATTAATTTTGCCCACATTGCAGCCAGTTTTATTTAGTCCTTGCCACTTTTAGTCCACCGTTAAAAATTTTCGTCAAATGACCGTCCAAAACAAGGGTATTTTGATCTTTTCATGCTTTGATCATCTCCTTTACCCTTTGCAGTGGTTTTCCATACACATTTTCATCCAATGAAGAGATCCAGCAAAAGCCATGGCTTTGTAATGTGGCTCACATGGCTTTCGCCGGACCTCTTCATTGGATGAAAATGTGTAAGGAAAACCACTGTAAAGGGTCAAGGAGATGACCAAAGCATTAAAAGGCCAAAAATACCCCTATTTTGGACGGCCATTTGATGAAAATTTTAGCGGTGGACTAAAAGTGGCAAGGACTAAATAAGACTGGCCGCAATGTGACAAAAATTAATGAAGTGGACAAAAATTGACAATGCCGCAATAACAGTAGGACCAAAAATGAAAATGTTTATCTCTCTCTCTCTCTCTCTCTCTCTCTCTCTATATATATATATATATATATATATATATATATATATATATATATATAT
>NC_044921.1:455306-456028 GCF_003576645.1 Ipomoea triloba | reverse complement strand
TATATATATATATATATATATATATATATATATATATATATATATATATGTTTTGATGAACCAAATATGTAATTTTAGACCCCCAATTTTATTTTGAGTCTAGCAACATTTTATGACCAAGACAAAGCCTAGTCAAATTTAGCAACGACGATTTGAAACTTACAATAGAGTATAAATTTATACTTGTAAGTCATTTGCTTCCACTAAATCAAAATAGAAGAAGTGGAAAAATGATTCAGCATCGGAATATTCTTCGACGCTAAGGTCACGAGTTCAAGCCTCAAATTAATTTTTTTAGAAGAATTAATTTATCAAGGAAGAGGATGACTAGCATAAGTCGAAGAATTAATTTATCAAGGAAGAGGATGACTAGCATAAGTCAAAATTGAAGAAGTCCAAGGAAGAGGATGACTAGCATAAGTCAAAATTGAAGAAGTCAAAATTGAATGAGTTCTCTCACAAATCAATTTTAAGGAAGAGGTTGACAGCTCAAATCAAGCTGAATTCAATCAGGATGACCTCAATTAATTGAAATCAGGATGAGTCTCGAATCAATTTGATCAGGATGACATTGAAATCGAGAGGATGACATTGAGGAGGATGAGGTTGACATCGCAATATTGGAGAGGATGACATCTCAATCGAGAAGACGATGACTTCAATCAATTGAAGGAGAAGAAGCTGACTTTCCAGAAATAGAAAGAAAATCAGGATGAGGATGA
>NC_044921.1:419537-455281 GCF_003576645.1 Ipomoea triloba | reverse complement strand
TTTTGATGAACCAAATATGTATTTAGACCCCAATTTTATTTTGAGTCTAGCAACATTTTATGTCCAAGTACAAAGCCTAGTCAAATTTAGCAACGACGATTTGAAATTTACAATAGAGTATAAAATTTATACTTGTAAGTCGTTTGCTTCCACTAAATAAAAATAGAAGAAGTGGAAAAATGATCGAGCACCGGAATATTCTTCGACGCTAAGGTCACGAGTTCAAGCCTCGAATTAATTTTTTGAAGAATTAATTTATCAAGGAAGAGGATGACTAGCAAGTCAAAATTGAAGAAGTCAAAATTGAATGAGTTCTCTCACAAATCAATTTTAAGGAAGAGGTTGACAGCTCAAATCAGGAATTCAATCAGGATGACCTCAATCAATTGAAATCAGGATGAGTCTCGAATCAATTTGATCAGGATGACATTGAAATCGAGAGGATGACATTGAGGAGGATGAGGTTGACATCGCAATATTGGAGAGGATGACATCTCAATCGAGAAGACGATGACTTCAATCAATTGAAGGAGAAGAAGCTGACTTTCCAGAAATAGAAAGAAAATCAGGATGAGGATGACCTCAATTCCAAATCAGGATGAGGACGACTTCCAAATTAGGAAACAGGATGACCTCAATTCCAAATCAGGATGAGGACGACTTCCAAATTAGGAAACAGGATGACCTCAATCCAATTTAGGATGAGGATGACTTCCGAATCTGGAAAGAAAATAAATGCACCAGCGAGAAGAAATTCAAAGGAGGAAAATCAAATACTTTATACTTGGAGCTGATTTAATTTACGAAAAAGTCAAGGATTTTTTCGGTGGAAATTATTTATAGCTCAAGCAAGAGTCACGGAGTGAATTATTGAAAAGAAGTGTTTGATTTGTCAAAATCAAAAATGAACAAGTCAAATGTTCATACTACCAGAAGGTGCAAGAAGTCAAAATTGGAGGCTACAAATTACAAGGCCCATACTTGTCAGATTATTGGAAGACTTTTTGATGGGATAAGCAAGCAAAATTCAAATTCATCTGACAAAGCCTACCAAGGACATTCAATGATGCATATCAAGCTAGAAGAGCTATCAAATCAAGTGAACGTTCAAGTTTGAATATTCACAGCGGGCAAATAACATTTTCAAGTTATAAAAGGAGAAAGACTTGAAGATGAAGATATGAACTTGTGTATGAACTTGCACGAACCAGTAAGGAAAAATACGAAGTACTGCAAAACACAAGAATAGCAAGTTCTTGAGCTACAAACGTGAAAATACAAGTCTGAGAAGAGAAAAGAAAAATATTTTCTTTGTAAAACCCATTTCTACTGAGTGTAGAAAATTGAGTGTAGCTTTGTGCGAGACACTCGGAGGACTAAGTGTAGCTTTGTGCGAGACACTTGGTAGTAGGAGTGTAGCTGGGTGCGAGACGCTCGGGAACATAGCTTTGTGCGAGATGTTCGAGTTAGAGTGTAGCTTTGTGCAAAACACTCGGTGAAGTGCTTGTGTAGCACTTGGAGTTTCACTATTGTTTCTGGGTGATTGAAGATAGTGGAAACCTTCCTTGGAGTTAAAGGAAGAAGTGGAGTAGGAGAATTACACCATCTCCGGACAACTATAAATCTCTCTGTCTCTTTACTTTACTTGCAGTAGCTTTACTTTTTGCAAACTGATCTGGGCTAACCTATTTACTATTCATCTCATATTTATCTTATCATCTGGGTTTGTGTGAAAGCTCTTTTTCATGCAAGATACATCCTTATCATTTTGACATATCATTTTATCTTGCTACATCTTTCACAACCCTTTATACGTGTAAGTGAAATTACACATCCAGGTTTGCATGATCCCACTTATGCATGTGCACCATATTTCATACACTTATTATTTGAGTTATTCTAAGTGTTTCTAACGTATTTCATGCAAATTATCTCTTCATATTTACGCTGATTAATTCATAGCACTTTATCGTATTATTATTTCCGTTGTGCAATTCAAGTTGAATTTATTCACTTGAATTATCTTTGTTAAAGTGTTATAATATTTTGAATTATTTGAAAAGTCTATTCACCCCCCCCCCTGCTCTAGACTTTTCCCACCCTATCGGGACCAACAATATATATATTCTGTTTGATTTCATATCAAAGTATGTGAAGGGTTTAATTCTATTTTCATGTAGTTAAGTCCATGTATGTTCGAGTTTAGTGCTAGTTGTATTGGGATTAAATTGTGAGTTTATCCCATGTTATGTTGTATCATACTTTGATTATATTTACTGTTAAAGTGTTGTGGTTCGAATGTTATGTATATTAGCATGTGTATATATTTTTTATTCGAAAATATAAAATAATATATGTATATATATATATATATATATATATATATATATATATATATATGTATGTATGTATGTATGTATGTATATGTATGTATGTATGTATGTATGTGATAAGCACCAAGAAAAGTATAATTTAAGGGTCAAAAGTAGGATAGAATAGGAAGTTTTGCCACCCATTTATAACAATCTCGTGCATTTTAAACTCAGATGTAATCAAAAACCTCAAACACAATTTTTAGGAGAAGTTTTGAAGTTGTTTCTGCAGATTGAAAAGGGATTCAAGGCCAAAACAGAGCAAAAAGCAAGGAAGCCACCAAGCAGGAACCATCCACGCAGCTAACACGTGTGTGGGTAGCGTGGATCAATTCCAGTAGCTATCCACGCCCCCAACCACGCGTGGTGCTGGCGTGGTCTGGCCACAGGGGCCATTTTGGGATTTTTGGCTTCGTGTTTCCTATTTAAACCCCTTTTTCAGAAATTTGAAGAGACCTAGCAGCTAGAAAATAGTTTTAGATATGAAGTTCTTTAGGTTTTCTCCCTCTTTGTGGAAAACTTCATTTTTTTCCTTAGAATAGATTCAAGAAATAAGCTAGAAGGGTAGAAGTTTCAAGACAAAAATGTAATGGAACCATTCTCCATGGATGGTAACTCTTCTTTTCAATATTTACTTTGATTTCATGTTAGCTTTCTTTGAAACTTCCATTGTTTCTTCTTGTTTCTTTATTTTAATGTTTGCTTAGATTAGATAGGGGATTGGTGCCCCCAAAACTAGCTATGTGGTTGAATTGTTGAAGATATTACTTTAAAAATGTGAGCTTTATGTTCTTGGATGTGAATACTTGTGTGGTTGATGTTTGATATGTTTTGCGCCTAAGTGTGGCCACATTTGGTAGCAAACCCTGTGAAAGTGAGTGTGTGTGTGATAACGGCCACTCACGAGTCCAACTCATCCACATCACCGCCCTTAGTCCGAAAGGAAGCGGTCTGGGAGGAGTAGTAGACAAGGTGTTTGATAAAATGCCCCAATCGAATTAGGATGTGGGAGTCCAAGTGTGACGCCACTTGGTGAAGTGCCATGAACTCCCTAGTTGAATCCAAATCATTTGCTTGCAAAACCATTAGAAATTAGACCACATAGGCTAGCCACGAGCCCCAATCCCCACTTTACCTTTTTCCAAACCCACCTTTTAAAACCTCTAAACCCTTAAAAAAAAAAAAAAAAAAAAAAAAAAAAAAAAAAAAACCTCTAAACCCTTGTACAAACATATGCCATATCATCCTCTTGTCCTAGTTAGTTCTTGCAACTCTTACCTCTTAACATCCTAAATGCCAACACTAATTCGCTCCAATTTGTCATCCTTGAGAGACACGACACTTGGGGACTTTTCCTCGTTTTACCACTGATCCACCTCACCACGAATTAACTACCTTCAAACTGGCGCTGTTGTCATGGATGTCAAACGGTTTTTGAATTTTGTTGACATTTTTGAAGTTGATTTTTAAGAGTTCTTGAATTGCTTTCTTTAATTTGTTTGATTTTCCATTTTTAGCTATTTGTTTGGAAAAGTGAGTGAGCTTTGCTTTGCATATTTTACTACGCACTTGCAACTACTTTTATTTTGCAAAGAAATTGTTGTGGTTAAGCTTTGCGCAGGAAATTTTCTATCATCAATCAATTGAAGCTTACAAATGAGTGTTTATACGTATTCCCATAGTTACCCATATCGTGGAAGACCATATGCAAGAAATATTCCACCTCAAATCTATGAACAACACCCAATTACTATCCAAATCATTATGTGTATCCACCACCACAATATACCTACTCGCCATATCTGAACACACTACCTTATCCTAACCATGAATCATATCCATGTGTTACCCCCTCTATGCTTTGTCATGAAAGAATTGAGAAACCAACATTTCGAGATGGAGAGGAATCATTGAGCTCTATAGCGGAGAGTATTAACAACCGACTTTTTCAAGTCATGAAAGAGATTGACCCAAATTATGAACCAGCGCTAAAGGCCGTAACTCCTATACATGTTGACCCTCCACATTGTTACAACCCTCCATCCAACTATGATCATGAGAAAAATTGGTATTCCAATTCTTACTACCCATCCCCACCACAATTTTATGAAGAACAAAATGATATATATCTTTATGAAACACCACCTTTCATTCAAAATTTCACCCAACCCGTGCCTTATGAAAGACCACCTTGTGAGTACTTTCCGCCGGTCAATGATGAGATCTAAACCTTGAAGGATAAATTAGAAATGTCCATACAAATGGCCAAGGAGGACACGATCAACTTAAGGAATAAAATTAGAAGCGAAATGAAGAAACATCTTGTCACTCTTCTAGAGGAAGGACTTCTACTAGACGAGATTGAGACTAAGATGCTATCAATGTCGGAAGAGTTCATGAAGAAAATGCTACCACGGGTTGACAACCCATTCACATATGACCCCCCAACGATGGAAACCGATCAGAGGAGTAATGGCGAGATGGAAAGAAGGATTAACGATGAAAAGGTGAGTGTAGAAGAAACCACGGAACTCGATATCCTGGTGCTTCAAGAAGTTTCAACTCTTGAGTTGAACACACAACAATGGGAAGAGATTGAGAGTGAAGACGATGATCACATTGAGATCGTGTGGGAAGAAGAAAAACCCACCCGAGGTAATACCTTCACTACAACTCTTATTGAGAATACTTATGATATTTATGAGGATGACTCCTTTATGATTTATAATGATAATCTTGATGAGTGTGATAAAGCTTCTTTTTGCTCTTGGGAGTGTGATTTCTTAGAACTTTGTGATAATGATTTGGGGAGTGAGGACAACCGGTCTTACTATTCTTGTGAAAGTGAGTTTTATGAATTTGATAATTCTAAAGATGGTGTAGACACTTTAGACGGACTATATGGTGGAGCGTTTGTTCATTGGAATGTCTATAACGATAAATTTTTAGGAGATGGAATATATGAGAAGGAGAGAGAAAAAGGGCAAGCTATCCTTAAACGATTTGGGGTAGTATCCCATGCTGACTTATCAATAGAATTTGTTCTCCCCTCCTTAGCTTATGAATTCAAGGATATGCCCCACCTTCGGGTATACCTTGAAGCTAGAGTTCATGGGACACTTGGTAAGGTCCCTAAATCGGTGTGTCTCGAAGGATAGTGCACACCACGTCTAGCTGGAGACGTTAAACCATGGTGCACTTGGGAGGCAATCCCAACGTTATCTTTCATTATTAAGAAATTTTCATTTATGTTATTGCTTTGTTTTCTTTTAATCGCTTTAATTTTCATTTTTATATAGCCTCGTTTAAGCTAACAAGTGCAGATTATGCATCCGAGAGGCGTAGATTGCCCACAATCAATCAACAAATCATCACCATAGCAAAAGAAGGGAAAGGAACCAAGGTAAATCGCGCATAACGCGTCCACGCCTATCACCACGCGTGGCAGTGGCGTGGAGCAAAACCAGTAACCGTCCACCCGCACCACCACGCGTGATGCTGGCGTGGACGGGCACCAGATACTTCGCGGGAGGTAGTTTAAAAACCCTTCCCCACCTCATTTCTTCACATCCACGAGCAAAAAATTCCTCCAAGGTAAAAACACTCCACTCCAAGACATTTCTTTGCAAGTTTTTCAAGCTTTCTTCATCTTCCAAAGCTATTCCATAGGTAAAACACATCTTCTCTTACTCTTATTTGCTTAAATGCTAGAGCTTATTCTCCTTAAAACATGTCTCTATGGGTCTTTATTGCTTGAAGTTTTTCTTGAGAAATTTGGTTATGAAATCACTTCTAAGACTTGTGTGAGGCTTACATTGCTATTAAATGATGAAAATTTCATGTCTTGCAACCTCTTGGTACCTAGATTTCAAACCCTAGGTGATTTGGGCATATTCTTGTTGTGTTGGATTTCAAGATGAAATAGTGAGCATAGATAGCAAAGTTTGAAACTTTCTTGCTCCTTAGATGTTACATTGACATTTCCAACATTTTATTTTGAGAAATTTGAGCTTTCATGTTTACTCCATTTTTCAACCTCAACCTAGTCTTGAGGAAGAAGATGAAATTGACTCTTATGTTGACTTTTTGGAGTAGAAATTACCTATAGAATATGAAAAGTTGTTATATGATCATTGTATGGAAAAGATCAAGTTGTTGTTAAATTGTTGAAGTAATGATGCATGCAATGAGGATATTTGATTTTATAATATGTGCCATATTAATGAAATTTGTATTAAGAATGAGAAATGTTTTTCCTTATATTGTGTGTATTTACTTATCTTATAGGAACATGTCATCCCAAAGCTCCATGGCACAAAGAGAAGCTCAAAGAATCCACAAGGGAAAGGCCCCAATGGGGGAAAATAGTAGACTGAATGAAGGAATGCGATATGTAGAGGTGCCAACGGGAAACCAAATACTTTTGATGACACCTTCGATGCGAGACCGGTATAGGCAACTCCTTCAACTGTCGATTACGCAATGGAAGTATGTTGATCTATCTGTTCTGGAAGCGTACGAATGTAAGTATGGGCTTGAGAGGTTAATCCACGAACCCTATTGGAACAACTTATTAAGTTGGAGGCAAGACACGTTCGCTCCATTGGTCCACGAATTCATTGCAAGCCTACAAGTCACAGATTCCGACTCTTTAACGAAGATCACAACATCTCGACTAACACACTGGGAGTCCTACTTGGATTTTATGAGGAAGAAGATCAAGCTAAACATTGGTACCGAAGGCTCAAATACGACTTTGTTGACAGGGACATCCCTAGAAAGTACTGGCCATGATTGCCAGGCCGGGAATCGATTGGGTAGGGTCAAGAGTTAGAGTATCTCAGATCCTAAGGGAAGACTTGAAAGTGTTGTGGAAGATTATTGCACACTCCTGGAGCGGAAGGCCAGTGACATATGATCGTGTCTCCAAAGAAGACTTGTTTATGCTATGGAGCATGGACACTGGGAGCACAGTAAACATGAGCATGATTTGTAGGAATTGGCTTCTCGCTCAGCAGCAGGAATCGGCAAGGTCTATCTTCATAAGACCACTAGTGACAAGACTGTGCATTGCCCTAGGTCACCAAATGAAAATCAACGGGTTCGAATACCAAGTGCAGGGGTCACAAATTGTTCCTCTATCTTTGGGAGATGTTGCAGGATTAAACTTGAGACACCTATCGCGAACAAGGGAAGATGAGGAGATGGCCGGAGATCACTCTGACAAGCTAATGACATCCCCACTAGGACTTTCGTCTTCGCCAATGTCATTCCTTTCTCCATCTCCTCCGGAATTGTATTCACCTCTAGAGTCATGGATGTACTCCCCACCACCTCGCGAGGAAGCACCATTGCCTTCACCACTTGCCTAGGAACAAAATTCCCAGTCTACAAGCTTCGAAATTCCAAGCCGGTTTGCAACTGTCACAGATTGGAAATCTCTTCAAATATTCCAATACCAGCTGCACATGGAGCAAATGCAAAGACTTGAAGAAATAGCAAAGGAGGTCGTCACTGCCAAAAAGAAGTTGTGAAGGAATTTGGCGAAATGAATGAATTTGAAGAGTGATGTTTAAAACTATGATTGTGGACAATCATTTTATCTTTATTTTTTATATCCCTTTTTGAATGTTGCTTTATGAAGAGGCACCCCAAGCATAAGAAGAAGAAGAGACCAACCAACTTACACCCAAAAGAAACTAAAAGGTAAATTCTAAATGCCTTATTCATTTTTCACCTTTGATTTTACAAACTTTTTGAAGGGCAGCGAAGAATGTACATGATTATTGACAGGGATGCGCTTTGTGAGTATTTCTTTTTATCCCTTCTTCAAGTTAGATGCCCCGTTTGATTTTTGATTGAAAATAGTTATGCATTGCTTTGATTCACAAGTGATGAGTTGCATGACTTTGTTCATATTGGGTGTGATTTTATTAAGTAGAATTGTCTAGCCCAGGAAACACTTTTAAGTGTGGAAAGGGGCTTGCGTGAGACACCCTTGGGACCCTACTCTTTTTCCACTGATCCTCATGGAAACCTCATGGAAACATCGAGGACGATGTTATCTTTTAAGTGTGGAAAGGATGGGTACTGCATATTACTTGAATTAGTTGATTGATCGAGTGTTAGGGCATAGGAATTAGAGAGCGTGTTATTGTCAATACTATCCAGGGGAGCTCCTAATCTTGTGCCGAATTAATGTTTGAAATATGCCTTGGAAGTACAATTTACACCAATTGTCTTAGGTGAGAAATAGGATGAAATTATATCGTAGATTGCGTCCAAATCAAAGGTCCAAATTGAAGATTAAAAAAAAAAACGCAGTGGCATTATTGTAATTTAGTGTAAGTAAGTTAATTTTTTTTTTGCCTTCTAGTGCACACTATTCCTTCTTCCAATGCACAATGTTATGCCATACAGTGCATTTTGTTCCTTCTTTGAGTGCACATTGTTATGTCATACAGTGCACATTGTTCCTTCTTCCAGTGCACATTGTTATGCCATACAGTGCACATTGTTACTTCTTCCAGTGCACATTGTTATGCCATACAGTGCATATCGTTCTTTCTTCCAGTGCACATTGCTCCTTCTTCTAACACAGATTGTTGTACCTTACAATGCACATTGTTATTTCTTCCAGAGTGTAATAACTTCTAAATGGTTATTGTACTTAATTCCATCCTATTACATCAAACAAGATTACTCACAAAACTTCCATTAAATGGGAGGACCAATGTCTGATTCTCACATGGATCTTTTCACTTTGGGTGTAACTCTGACATTGCGGCGGCTAGAACTTGATCTTGTGTCTTTATCAACAATTTATCACTCAAAAATCAATTTAGTTGCTCGTGCAAACTTACGTCAAGTAAGATGATTGCATTATTGAGTGGTAAATAAATAAAATTTTTACTTCATATTTCTGAAGTACTTAATAATTTTATTAGTTGTTAATATTATAAGTAATAACCAATTACTACATTTATTAAAAAAAGTTAATAATTTATGATATATAAATATAGAGTATAATGTCAAATAATATTATAAAATCTCTTTAAAATTTATAAATTATATATAAGCACCCTTTGATTGAAAAGGAATACATAGCTAACAATTTTTTAAAATAAAAAAATTCAAATAGACATTTTTTTCTTATATTTATTTCCGTTATTTTTGTTTTATTTTTAGATTTTGTTTTGGGGAGATTAAGCGAGAAGCGGCAAGTATGGCGACAAGATGGTACGTAAAGTTAAAAGCTAGGGATCTTTCTTTCAGATCTTTTCCTCATAGTTGTGTAATTGTGTTTGTCAGTCTCCTTACCAATCAATTGTAAACTCTTTTATGTTGTGTTATGTTTTCCAACAATAATCATTTGGACAGTTTTCTTTATTTTCTTTATATATATATATATATATATATATATATATATATATATATATATATTATTTGATTTGAGGACTTTCATTTGATTGCTTTACCCTATTTGACGTAAAACCTTTGTAATTGTCATTGTTGTTCAACATGTAAATTAATCAATACATCATTCCTAAGATCTTTCTCACAATCTGTCCTCTCCTCAAGATCTCGCATGAAGAAATTAAATAATATAATCTCTATTTCTATTCATAAGTTGTATTTTTTTTAATAACACTTATCAACAACGTAAGAGACAAATTGATATTTATAACATATCAATTTATAGACTAGTGTCAATATCAAATCAATTCATCAAAATTATGTTAATGAGTCATGATTTTTAATAAATTTAACTTAATTGAAATAATTGTTGAAAATCATCATACTCGAGAAATTCTAATTGGTATCTTTAAGAGTTTTCTAATAGAATTATGTAGGCTAAGAGAATGTGTAAAACTTTTCAAGGAGTAGTTGTCATGGGATTCAAGAATTTTAAAGTGGAATTAAATTTGAAAGTTATGGTGAAAAGAGAGGCAACAATCCTCCTACTTCACTGCTAAAACGTATCACACATCTTTCAAGAAATTAAAGTGACAAATGTATGAATTATTTGGTTAATTTAAGATATAAGAATATAATGAGTAGGTTAGAATTACTGTAAAATTTGAACAGTATTTTCTTTCATACCTTCAGGGTCAAGGCTTGAAAAGCGAAATTTTAATTTTTGATAATAGCATTTTTTTTGGGTTGTTTTTTATGTTGTTAAAAATAAAAGTAAGTTTATTATTACAATCATAATAATATAATATGACTCACATAGCTTTAAGATTAGCTAAATCCATGATATATTCACCAATTAATCTCTCTCCATATCTATACCCAATGAATATAATTACCATGCTTAGACTAGAAACCCACGAGTATAAGTTGGAATATAAATATATTGCTAATGATAGTTGGACATCATTGCTTTAAGCAACACTAGCAAAATTTATTAGTAAGTGTTTGGGGCAATGCATCAAATTAAGAGATATGGTTTATGATGGCAAAAGATATAGAGCAAGCTCCAACTCTCCCAGTTAGTGGGTGCTTTGCATTCATCCTCCATGTGGGCTCCACACTATACCTTCTAACATTAATTTAATGCATAGAATATGCACAAAGTAGTAAGATGGAAGCTCCTGATGAACTTAAAGCCAGCGGAAGGTGTGGGATGGGATGGAGGTGGGTTGTACATTATCTGAGTTATCTAAACTAAAATATAAAACTTGAATCAATAAATTGGAACATGGTTAATCAATAGTTGCTTTACGATTTTAGTTTAAAAAAATACCGATCAATTTTATAATTATTATGGCTATGTTTGGCAAACCTAGCTGAAATGGTAGCTGAAAGCTAAAAAGCTATAAGTTCGAAGCTGAAATTTGAAGAGCTGTTATGCTTAAAAGTGTTTGGTAAAATTAGCTTTTTGATAAGTTGATAAATGTAAAAGGACTAAAAAGGACATCTACATAAAAGTTAAATAATTTTAAATTTAAATAGGTTTGTTTACATATTAAAATATAAAATAATGAAATCAATATAATTTAATAAAATATGAAGTAAGAACATATATTTAAAAATATATAAAGTAAAACAAAATGTTTATAATTTATAAAATTAGTTCATACAAAAATTATTGTTCAAACACAAATATCAAATTAAAATCACAACGAAACATATTGAAGAAAAAAATACCAAAAGAGTTTTAATTGGGAGGGATAAATGATATCATTTATTTAAAATAATAAGCATAAAGATGGAAAAAAGTTAAGAAGCTACTAGCTTATTTTTGAAAAGCTACCTGAAGTAGCATTTCAAAATAAGCTCTTATTTTAAGCTACTAGCTTATTTTGAGAGCGTTACGAAACAAAGCTTATAGCTTATTAGTAGCTTAAAATAAGCTATAAGCTCCAAAATAAACTCTGCCAAACACAGCCTATATTATAAACTTTTAAGTTTATAATATAATATTTATAAAATTGACCATACCAACTTTTTTCTATATAGTTTAGCTACGTAGCATTTTGTCATTGATCTACATAAATGAATGGGTCAAACCAGTTCTCACTTTTTTTTACTTAGGAGCATGTTCTCACGGGAAGTCTAGTCCTCATTTGAGCGTGATTATATACATATAGGGGAGGCTTCAGGTGAGAATATCTCCCCTTGTAAAAACTGTGGACACGTCCTCACTTTCTATCTTGAGAAATCAAAAGCTAAGATCCAACATTAATAAACTTTCAAGTTTTCAATAATTATAAAATGAGTGTCGATTTTAAAAGATTTTAAAAGACCCAACCTCCTTGCGCATGTTTATTTTGTTTTTTGTTTTTTGTTTTTGTTTTTTGTCATTGATTGTGTGTTGGCGTTTAGGTCGAGGTACCTCAACCTTGGACCCGTAGCTTGCCCGTTCAGCGATAGGCAATGTCGGACATCGTATCGCCCCTAGGGTACTAATCGTTTTAGGTCAAGGTCATTCGACCTTGGACCCAAAGATTCTTCCGTTAGGTGATAGACGAGGCCAAACCTCGTATCGCCCCTAGGGTACTAGTCATTTTAGGTTGAGGTCATTTGACCTTGGACACAAAGACTATTCCATTCGTCGATAAGTGAGGTCGGATCTTGTATCGCTCTAGGGGCCGACCCCGGAAGCCGACCTTGTGGTCGACCACGAAGGCCGACTTCGAGGGCCGACCATGGAGGTTGACCACAAGGGCCGACCTCGAGGGCTAACCACGAAGGATGACCTTACCGATCGAGTCTCTTCGTGGCCTCCGTCTCTAATGTCGTAGCGGACCACAATGGTTGAGCCCGAGTCATGGCCGACCTCGTGATTTGCTTTGTCGACCTTGGGCCAACCTTGCCCGGGTCGACTCTCCATCTTCCTTCGGGTCAGTTTTCTTCGATTAGGATATATTCTTTATATATATATATATATATATATATATATATATATATATATAATTCCTTTGCTTTGGTGTTGTATATCATTGCAATAAATAATCTTGATTATTAATTTGATCTTCCTTAGGGTTGAATCTTCTTTAATTTTTTATTTTCTCTCATGGTTTTCTTGTAGCACAAACCAAGTGCATTCATGATCTTTTTATAGTCAAACCAATTTGTTAGAATGTTAATTGTCACTCTCATGGTAAGGAAAAAGTTGTTGATAGTGAATGGTGAGTTGTTAAGTAATCTAATCGAGTACGAAAGTTTGGTTGGCTTAGGTTCCCAAGCATGCATGGAGGTTGAGTTTCATTCTTTTGTTTACATATATATTAATGGAGTTTATTTGGCTTCAGCATTTTTTTTTTTTTTTTTTTAAGAAAACGCAGCTATTCCATTAATTCATAACATAAAACGTTTACATCAACGATCAATGAAATGGTAAACCATTCCTTACAGTCAGACATAGAAACAACTTTTCTAACTATGCTATAGAAAACTTGAATCGCAGACTGTTTCATAACTAGGAAGCTATGTTCCTTCAAGGAGCTTAAAGCTTCATCAAAGATCTGGGTCTTCGTCATCATTCTTTTTTGCTCGCCCAGGATAAGATCAACACTTGCCGAAACCAAACTAAACGATTTATGCTAATGAAAATGAAAAGCCCGTGAAAGTAACGAGAGGAAAAATGCTCGTGAAAGTAACGAGAGGAAAACACAATAATAGAGAAAATAAAAAGTGGGTAAAGTCAAAGTACGGTTGGGAGTTCAAGACTACCAACACAAACCCAATACTTACCTACTATTATTTTATTCAAAGGGAAAGAAAACGGAAGAAGAAGATTTGTGGCGGTGGTCGGAGGCGGATTGAACTGCGACGATGGTCGGAGCGAAAGCAAACGTAGAAGGTGACCAAAACCGCCGGCTCAAAGCTCCATTAGAGCTCCGGCCGGAGGCCGGTGGTGGAAGCCGAAGTTGAGCAGCAGAGAAAGGCGTTTGGTTTTAGAGAGAAAAGGGAGGCTATAATGTGGCGGCTTCAGCATCTTTAAAATTATTTGTATATTCTTTAGCGGTGTGCATGCCTTAATTAATTATCATACGTGATAATATCAGTTAGTAGTTGCAAAATCCTATGTGTTACATTGACTAATAAAATACTTTGAGAAATGTATAGTTAATTGATGGGATTCACATGCGTTCCATTTTAGATTGATTGCATATTGTAATTGTTGGTTTAATTTTAAAATTAGTTTAGTTGTTACATTATAGCAAATTAAAATTTTAAAATAATTTGAATCAGTATAGTGTTCAAATTCCTATAATTGCACGGTACTCATTTAATGAGGTGTGATGGTGTGGTGTTAGGTAAGATAGTTGTTTTGAAACTCTATCTTAACTCTTATTAAATAAACTAGTTTTATAAGCGCATTGCGCGAATGGGTTAATGCCCAATGTTTATATTTAAATAAATATTTCAAAGTATATCAATGTAAGATTATATAGGTGAAGTTTATACATGAGTAATTGAATGTCGAATTTTTTTATTTAAATATCTAACTCAAACTATATGAATCCAAGATAATATAGAAAATTCATTATAATTATTACTAAAATAAATGTTTGCAACCTTGTAATATCGACACTCTAAATATTTGGTCTAAAAATGATAGTCTAAATAAATACTACTTTTAATTTGAATTGTTCTAAGTGTTCTTAATTCTCTTTTGAGTAACATTGTCATTGTCTTCATCTTTACTATTTGTTATCTTCCTTTTTGTTGGTAGTGTGTTATTTGCAATTCGGTTATTGTTGGTAGCATAGATGACAACGTCATGTAATGAGATTATGATATAGGAGCTATGGACTTTCCTTTAGGTGTTCTTCTTGGGGTTCATTCGGTTCAACCATTATTGTTGAATGAGTTATTGTGGATAAAGACATCCCTAGTTTAAGAAAAAAGATTAAATAAATTAATAAAAATTTGAAATTTTAAAATATTATATATTCCAAAAATATTAAAAGGTAGTTTCTCGCTTCAATCTGCTGGGTAATGGGTTATTTGAGTACTTTCATTGTCAACAAATCCCCGAAGTAGTTAATATGATTGGTTTCAAACTATTCTTTTTTATTTTTTTCATGGTATTAAAGAAATACATATTTAACATTTTTTGGTGTAACTACTAATTTATTTAATTCAATAAGAGTAAAATAGAGTGATTCCTCTTCAATTTGTTGGGTTATTATTTGAGTACTCTCTTTGTCAACCAATCCCCAAGTAGTTAATATAATTAGCTTCAAATTATTTTAAATTTTTTTTTCATAGTATTAATAAAATACTTGGTAAATAAATATATAACATTATTTTGTACTATAACTTTGATATTTAATTACAAGATATTGTAAAAATAAGATAATGGACAATGTAATGAATATCAAATGATAAATTTGAATGTAAAGAATCTTTGTATGAGAGAAAATATGATAAATTTGAATGTAAAGAATCTTTGTATGAGAGAAAATAAAATAAATTTGAATGTAAAGAATCTTTGTATGAGAGAAAATAAAGACAATTTGAATGTAAAGAATCTTTGTATGAGAGAAAATAAAGACAATATAACTGTAAAGAATCTTTGTATGAGAGAAAATAAAGACAATATAACTAATGAGAATCTTTGTATGAGAGAAAATAAAGACAATATAACTAATGAAATTATTTCTCTTATTTAATTTAATTTTTTGATAATGAATAATTTTTTCAAATAATGGTATTATAGACACATAATTCTAAATTAAATAAATACATATGTATCATTTTTTGTTGTAGCTACTAATTTATTTAATTTAATAAGAGTAAAATAGAGTGAGAAACTTAATTATGTCAAATTTGATTGAGATGAGGTTCGAACCTAAGACCTTTCTTATAGAAATTAATGGGTAAGTTAAAAGTTAACGAAATATTAACGGTGAAGAGAATATTTAACAGAAAACTTAACGGATAATCATAAAAGTAAGGTTAAATTAGGTAATCTCTATTAATAATATTAATCTGAATTATCTTAACCATCTATTTGATTAAATAATTCATCTGAACCATCCATTTGATTAAATAATTTGACCGCCATTTTTTCTACCCAATTTAGGCCTAACTCTCTTTGGCTCTTATTAGTATATATAGTAGATAGTACTCAAAAAAAAAAAAAAACTCTTATTAAATAAACTAGTTTATTATGCGATGCGCAAAAAATAAGTACTCAATATTAATATTTTATATTACAATTTTAAATTTATTTAGATTTTAGATATTTAAATTGTTGTAAATAATAATAATAATGTAAAATATTTTTATAAATTTTATATTTATATTTTATATTTTATATATATATATATATATATATATATATATATATATATATATATAATATGTATATATTATTATTATTGAAGAAAATAAGAAAATATATAGTGGATGCATGTGCATGATAACAATAGTGAAAAAGATAACGGAAGTTATAACGGTAGGGGATGTTTGTCTAATATATTGTAAAATACAATTTTTATAACATAATGTACAAAAAAATTTAACGGAAAAAACGGACATAAATGAAGGGTATAACCTTCATTCACACTTATTATGTTTTTAGATAAACATTTTTTTAGAGAAACTTGACACGGTGCTTAGGAGCGTTGTAGCGTCAGTCTTCTAGGATAAAATAGATCACGACCTTAAGTTTGAGCACTCAAAAGGTAGGCGAGCTAGAACAACAGGCGCGCACTCTGTACAGTTTATGGAAATGTTGTCAGAGATTTTTCGTGTAAGAAAAGAATTGAGAGAGTAAGAGAGAAAACTTTAGATTTTGAGAGTTCAAAATCAACAACCTAAAAATCCGCCCAACAACAAGGCTATTTGTAGGAGATGATGGATTTAATAGCATTAAACATGACATTAACAACTGAAATAAATTCAACTTTGTGACCTTCGTAACTGACAACTTAATATGGAGTTTAACACAACTGTTACGATCGTTAATTCTTAAATAATAAATTGGAATTAATTCATACCAATCAGAATTAACACTTCCAGAAGTAGTTGTATGAAGGTTACATAGTAGCCAATTGTTCCTTGATTTGTACCACATGCGCATGAGAGAGACTATATACCATACAGTTCAACATGCCCCTAAAAGACTCTTGTATATATAGTGGGTGCAAACTCCTTTCCCAAACCAATGTGGACAAGTGCTTTTACAAAGTCTTTTCACCTTCATTTTCCAACTCAAATGGATCTATTTGAGAATCAATTTCTCATTCACATATTATATATTTTAAGCGTACAATATATCATTTCTTCGTCTCACTACAAAGAACCCGAATCCACTTACTTGGACCCCACATATATTTGTACCACAAAATAGTCACTTTATATGTCATTTTGTGCTAAAAATTTCAACATTAATTTGTGCATTTGATTTATATTTTATTAATTTTTTGAATTTATTAATTATAATACAAATTTGGGGATATCCGTGATGGTACCTGCACCTACTAAAATAGATGCAGATCTTTAAAATGTCCCCCACCAAAGGGTGACGTTAAGGTGAGTTATGAAATTATAAAAATGGGTTGGATGGTGGATATTATTAATCCCAACCAATATCCATCCTGATTAAAATAATGTGTTAAAATAGATTTGTTATATTTATAGTTCGTAACATTCTGCATTATTATTATTATTATTTAATGGCAAAGGAAACCTGTAACCATTATCCAAGGTTACGGATTGGATAAACATCATTCTTATTCTTATGTAATAGTTTACGAATTACACAAAAGACAAAAATTGCACTAGAAAAATTATGTGCAATAGACTCAATCCTAAGATTATGAATTCTTATCCTCCCATGATTGTAAATTATTCATGTTTTTAGATGCACACAACTGCACAATATTATGTATTATACCTCTACTGTTTTATTTTATATCATGTTTATTATTTATTGATCAAATCAACTTATTTATTTATTTTATTTTAATATTCTTTTTTTATAAATTTTAATTAATGTCAGTTCTTTTAATAATGCTTTTGGTAAAATTTTTAAATATTTTCTTTGTCGTCCCATTTTATGTGTCAATTTGATTAACGTGACTTGACTCAAGTTAATTATTTACATTTTAATTTTTTTATAAAATTTTGTTTAATATTAATATATATAATGTATATATTTTTAAATTATGTCAAAATACTATTAAATACAAAAAATAAAGTAAATTTAAAAATTATAAAAAAAAATTAAAGAAAATAGGAAAAAATAATGAATAGTTAATTTGACCAATGAATAGTAAACATCATAGCTAAAATGAGATATAGAGAGTAGATATAAATTTTATTTACTAATACTAAACTAAATCTTACCAAAAAATTGTATTATAAAGAGATAAGGGTCAAATAGGTCATTCAACTATAGGCCAAAGTGTAATTAACCCGCTAAACTAAGAAAAGCTCCAATAGACACTTCATCTCTTCACTTTTATGCAATTTAACCAATAACTTATTAAAGTTGTGAAATTAGCTTATTATGCAGGTAAACTTAAGGTAATGGTAGGTAAAATTGATTTTTTTTTAAAAATAATTTAAAACTAAACTTTAAAACAAAAAATAAATAAATAAATAAATAAAGGCAATGAAATAGGATATACTGGATGGCTGAGTTAGCAAGAACAAGAAATGCTATACTGGATATTTTATACAGTACCATATTGGAAAAATTAAAGGCACTGAAATAAGCCAACTATAATTTCAATTGACTGATTGATGAGCAAATAATGACTTGACCCTTTTATTATTTGCTAGACCCTTCATACAAAGTTTTGGATAAATGTATATTTTTATCTTAAATGGTAAAGGCGTTCATTTAAATCTCATCACAGGTCTAAATTTATGTATATATGTTCGCAAGGTCAAATTCACCTAGCTTTAAACATTAAGTGTGTAGCTAGGAATCGGAATCAGAATGATAGAATCAAATACTTGATGGTAATGAGTTTTGGTGAAAGTATTTTGCATGCATGTTTAGTATTAGGGTGGAATTGGAATGTTACCAATATTGATGTTTGATTATCTATGATCCTCTAATGGAATAAATGTTTTAAAAATACAAAAATAAACAATTAATATAATTGATCCTAATATAATGACATCCAAAGCACTAATATGAATAAAAATCTAAAAATACTAATCTAAACTTAAAAATCAGATAACCAATAAGATGGAATGGTGTCCATTTTTAATTACGAAATGAGTTTTTAACTGAAGAGCAATCAAATCTCATAGTTGTGTTTAAAAAAATTGTCAACCAAATATTAATTATGATTTTGATTTCCATTTTTAATGTGTAAATATATGAACCAACCACCCTAAGTTGATACAGTTTTAATGACCACGAATTACTTTATCCAAGATTGGTTGTGTGCTTATGTGATGTTTTGGACATCTTAAAATGAATCAACCCTACATTTGTGACTCTTCACTGCATATCGTCTTCACCAATAAGTCACTTAACAATCATCCTATAATAATGAAGTCAGTTAACTAGTATTCACTTTACGGTTAGAAATCAAAACTCTAAATATAATGAACTGAAGAAATGCCCTGTAATAAAGTACTACATGAATGCACAACATTTACTTCAATTTCTTGGCCACTACATGAATGCGCTGAATTTTTTACATGAATGCAGTGCACACATCCGCGCATCCTCCAGGCATGCTTGGAAGTATTGTCGTTATGAATTAGTGTAGAAGTTACGGTGCATTCCTTTAGAAGTTCACATGGGAAGGCTGGTTTTCATTTCAACGCAATTTTCTATATATATATATATATATATATATATATTAGATGCATGCATGTATTAAGAATTTGTGGATGTATACATAGATGAATTCATAGTGCCTAGTGTATAATGATTGTGATTTGTGAAGTATGAGGGACCATACATATATACCTTATACTCTGGGGAGGGGTCAGTGATAGAAGCGTTCAAGGCTCCAAAATCAACAAATACCATTAGCTAATTAATCAACAATAACTCCTTCAATCAGACCTCATATCAATCATCACTGGCCAAATAAAATTATGAGTGGGCCGGCCTTCACCAAACAAGCTTTCCTCTCCTCTCTCTCTGTCTCATATTATTGGAATATAATAGCAACGCATAGGTCTGTTAGGTCTAGGAGCTATACTATAGGCACTTATTCTTGGGTTGGTTAGGTTGTAGAGTTCCCAAGTGAGAGGAACAAGAAAAAAAAAACATATCAATCAATTACCATATTTAGTAATGTCTAGTTTGTTCATCCTCATGGAATCCCAACTCATACATGAACGCCTTATTTAATTTCTTTGGTCTTTATTATTAATTTTAGTAATGCTAGAATTTGATGACACCTAAAATTCTTTTTAGATTTTTTTTTCCAACTTGATATCTTTAAGTCAATGCACTTTATACATAGTATATTGTAAACCGTTTCGATTATAATCAGTTTATTTTTTTTTAATACTACTGACTCTATTACAATGTAGTATATGTTCATAGCTACATTCTCAACCTATAATCAGTTCACTTAATTTCATCTTTTACTAACTTCTCCTAGAGTTCTCTATTTACATGCCTAATGAAAAATAGATATTCTACATGAAATTGTTTTTGCTAAAAATTAACAATATATGTAACTCTAATCTAGTATGTTGCATGAAGACGTAGACTCAAATTGTTGCATGGGTTTGTTATAACTGCATTTAAGGAAGGGAGGAAAATTTATGACTGCATTTTATAAATAAAAAAAAAAAATAACGCATAGGCTATTAGAAAAATAAATTTGCTCACCATTAAATTTCGAATGAACTGGATTAAATGCTAAATAATCAAGAGTTGTTTGCAATACCGACTCATTTTCTTAAAAAACATATATAAAAGGATCAGTGACGATTCTCATAGAATGATTCGTACTTTAAATACACAACTATGAATACATCTCCTATTTGTAATATTAAATCTTATAAGTTAGTACAAATTTTTTTTTCTTTTTTATTGACTCTTTTCAAAAGAGATAAAATAAAATCGGGTGAATCAGAAATAATTAATTAAGACATATTAATTGCATATATATTATTTGATTTCCTCACCACTGCAATATTTTTTAGAGATAATAAAATCAAATAAATACATAATAATGAATACATTAATTGGAGTAACTCAATAATTTAAAACAATAAATAAATAAATATATATATATATATGTATATATATATATATGTATATATATATACATACATACATATATATATATATATATATATATATATATATATATATATATTTCTATTCATATGTGGCTTGCACAGTACGTGCGATCGTGTGGCTCAACACATGCCGCTGGATTGACGTAATTTGACGCTGGATGGGATATATTAGCATTTAGGAAGTTTAACTCGCGTAAGGTAAGTGGGGCCTTTATGGTAATTGTAAGTGGGGGAATGTAATGTTAGGGTACAAAATGCACCAATAAACGTATTAAAACACATCATTCTACGTACTAAAATGCACCAGTTCTTAGATTAAAACACACCATTCCCCACCATACCCAAATACACCTAGTCAATTCAAATACACCAACAAACGTATTAAAGCACATCATTCTACGTTGTACAATGCACCAGTTCTCAAATTAAAACATCCCACTTAACCACCACACACCAAATGCAACTACTCTCGTAAAGCTCACCACCATGTGTATTAAAATACACCATTCTATGTTATAAAATGCACCACTAGACATATTAAAACACACCATTCCCACCATAACCAAATACACCTAGTCAATTCAAATGCACCAACAAATGTATTAAAACACACAATTCTACATTATAAAATGCACTAGTTCTCAGATTAAAACACACCACTTAACCACCACACACCAAATACACATACTATTGCGAATTACACCAATATTATCTCAAATATGAACCAGATTAATGTTGATAATGCACATACTATTGCGAATTACTCCATTATCGTTCCTCTATTGGAGTCGACCTGTGCGCTTTGTTCAGGATGGAGCGTTTGTTGCTGGTGAAGGAGTCCTTCTACACTCGTCTGGTGTTCGTTGCTCAATGCTCGTCGACTTCAAGTCTCCGTCGTCGTCGTTTACGCGCTTTGCTTCGCCTGTAGAGTTTCGCGAGGGGGAATGGAGTGCATGGGGATTCTAAATGGACTGTGAATGGAGAGTTAGTGAGTTAGTGGCCGGTTAGTGGGTTTTGAAATTGTAGTGATCGAATTGTCAAAATTATCGTTCTAGTTCGCGTAACTAAAGATCAATCGCCTTTATTGTGTGGATTAATATGAAGCCTTAGATCATGGAATCCAATGGTGCAAATTAAGCCACACAGACGCAGATAAGAGGTTGTTCATATCTGATGAGGCCTCTCTCTCTCTCTCTCTCTCTCTCTCTATATATATATATATATATATATATATATATATATATATATATATTAAAATTTCATTTGGTTCCTGGTTTCATTTGGTCATTTTGGTTCTCCTGCCCTGCTAGGTGGTTTGAGAAATCTAATCTTTCTGAACTTGTAATCTCTCTCAGATAATTTAAGATATGCATTTCTTAATTAGTTCGAATTTGGTCTAGTCTCCGAAACACGGATGCGTGTATACCCTTTAATTTCTCTATCATTTTTTCCCAATTTGAGAACACTTGCACATGTTATCGGATAATTGAATCCATGTATGTGTTTATCAATTTGAGAAACTCTAGTCTAGTTTCTCAAACTGAAAATTTCAAAACTGGATTTCTTAGTATTAGAAAACCAAGTCTGGAGCTACAAAGTTGAAAGCTCATAGTTAATTATTAGTTAAGTAAAAATTAATTAAATGAGTAGTTCAAATTTGATTAAAGACTACAAGAACGAATGTCATGGCCAAATTTATGTGGTCAGTGGCCTAAAGAAAAACATAGCATTTATACCAAAATCTTAATTTCTTCAATATTCACAGTGCTAAAGTTTGGGTATTGTAGAACATTCAATTACTTGTTATGATATGCATTGTCTACATTTTATGATGGAAAAATGATATGCATTGTTTATTTTAAAGTGACAAATTTAGTTTGCAATATGGTTTGGTATTGCTTGTAGTACAAATAGAAATTGTATTACCATATTTTACAATATTACGTCGCATGGAAGTATATGTTTTGTATTATTACAATTAGTAATTTTAATCTAGAATTGTATTAGGAATAGGAAAGTAGGAAAGAATATATTGTATTAGAAATTGCATTACCATATTTAATTTACAATTGTCGTGCGAATATGATTTGTATTACCATATTTTACAATATTATGCAACCTTAATAGTATAGGAGTGTTTTGGGACGAAAATTAAAATGGAAGATTTTGTTTTTATTAATAGTATAAATTATTATATACATGAGTTCATAAGTGTAGCGTGACACCCATAAGTTGGGAACATAAAAAACAGGGCTGCAAATGAGCTTTCTTGTGTAAAATTTACCTAATAGTATAGATTATTATATACATGAGTTCATAAGTGTAGCGTGACATCCATAAGTTGGGAACATGAAAAACAGGGTTGCAAATGAGCTTTCTTGTGTAAAATTTACCTAATATTCTTTTGTGCTTCATTCAATTCGGAAGAATATACTTTGAATGTTTTCGTACTCATCCAATAATTAGAGGTTGGCATTTCTACACATAGCCTTTCAAATGTACTTTACGTACGATCGAATACAATTTCCTTAACATTATATATATGGAGCATATTTGTCCATCCAATAATTAGATGATTGAAACATAATTTAAATAGTTTATTTATTTTTAAATATTTGTTCAATATAGCAACCGCCCTGCTCCCTTCTTGCTAAGGGCAAAGGGGCTCAAGTGAGTCTAATGCTGTAGAACGATGTTTCCCCAAATTTTCTTATCCTTGAGTTTAATTTTCTTAATGAAATTTCGTTTCTTGATTTAAAATATATATATTTGTTTAATATTATATTATACTATACATCATATAATAATTTATAATTTAGTAGTGTGAAAAGTTTATAAGAAGTTTAGGATTAAGCATATATATAATTGTTGGGCTAAGGCTTGAACTATTAAGTCTAGCATTCTATTATCAAAATGTAGTGTTGTCTATATCACGCAAGTAAAAAAGAAATAAAGTTACACATCTATTACTAGTTATAACTTTTGTCATTTGATCTCAACAATTGATATTAGAGTATGTCACGAGTGAGATAAATTTTTATCAAACTGATCAACACGGTAACAATCAATCTCATAATTTTCATAATACATTTTACTACATAAAAGTATAAGTGCATGCACCTTTCATATTTTCGCATGAAAAGTCCTTTTGGCACAAAATGTTACATATCTATAGACACACAATAATCTTAGTGGACCCGATGAGTATTTGGTCATGTCTATTCAATATAATTGTTGTGGGAATGAAGTCTCTTAGAATGAGAATTTAGTTATTACATCTGTCATTTGATTTATGACGTAACAAGGAAAATATATGTATATATAATTGGTAAATGACAGTCATATCTATTCAATATAATTGTTATGAGAATGAATTCTCTTAGTGTGAGAATTTAGTTGTCACATTTGTCAGATGATTTATGATATAACAAAAAAAATACATATATATATAATTAGTAAATGACAACTTTCATGAATTGAACTAACCGACAATGTTGCCAAATGCATCAAATACCACCAAGCTTAGCCATAGAACAAGTTGTTTCCCCTTGCCCTAGGTTGAATGCAAATGTAAAGGGTGAGTTACATATCATTATCAACCACATACTTAGAAACTTAATTAATGCATGGTACATCAAATAAATTTGTACAAACAATTTAGATGGCAATTCCACTACACATTGTGTTTGACAATAATAGTCTTATATTAATATCAAAATATAGTTGACTTTAGGCACTCATTTTAGTGTATGGCTAATATTTATTCACAAACAAAATACAAAATGTGAATAAAATTAAATGAAAAACACATGGCCTAGTATTGTCACTCTTTTAAGTATACATTCAAGATTTTACACGTTGGTAAGATTAGAGACTAACTAACATGAAATTAATCGATGTATGGCTCCTCTAAATTTATTGAATATGATGTGAGAGATGTAACCCAACATGAGAAAGTTTGAACACGTCACTTGAGACACAATTTTTTAAAGAAATTTATTAAAATATTACAATAGACTGTATTCATTATATTGAGGAAAAATATATACTACTCCGTACAAATTTTCAGCCTATAATTTAGGGTATAATTTGTTATACTTTAGATTCCTGGACTATAATAATTATTTTCATTTTGAGTTAATTCTATTTTTGTCCTATAAATATAGGTGTTAGTCCATTTTTAGTCCTTTTTTTATTAGAACATCCACATTTGGTCATAGTATAAATGTGGCATGACCATTATTGGTCTTTTATTAACAAAACAGTTTTAATGTCGTTATATGTAAAGACATTTCAGTCTTCAATTACGAAATTTTTCAAAAAAATAAACATAAAAATATAGTAGGATCAACTCACTTTGTATAAAAATGATCAAAATGTCTTTGTATTATTTAACGGTATTTCAACAATTTTGTTGACGAATGACCAAAAATGGTAATGCCACAATAATACTAGGACAAAATGTAGATGTTCTGATAAAAAAATAACTATAAATTGGCTACCACCTATAAATCTAGGACCAAAAATGAAATTACCTCTTTCATTTTTTTTTTTGTTTATAGACTTCGATTTGTTCTATTTTAGTTTAAAATACTTGGCCCTCATTTTGTGAAACTTTTACCAAATACCACCCTATTACATTTAATGGTATTTTGAACGTTTCGAATTAAAAGTGAAACATTTTTTTAAAAAAAAATTAATAACTAAAAGTGAAATAAATCAAAAATAAAAATAATATTATATCTATGACACTATGGGTCTATGATCGAGGGACCAAAAGCTTAACAAACTCAATCAAATTAAAGATCTGTAAAAAGGAAGGAATGAAGGATTAACATTTGCATACTCCAAGCCCGTTTTTATATGGAAAAACGAATGAGCTCTGAAACTTCTTCTCCCCAACGGTCTTCTGAGGACGACGATCTGCTGGCCCGAAGCACGAAGAAATCTAAAGTCCACGATGGATCTACGGGTGGTAATTCGTCGACGGTGGATGCTGGTTAGTTCACCCTCGTCGCGGGATGGGGGGGCACAAGCGGGTGATGATGAGGAAATGGTTGCGGAGACTCCTTTAGAAGAATTGCCGGAGAAGAACGGCTCTGATTCTGCCATGCAGATCGAACCGACTATAGCTTCTCCGAGTGAGGGCGAGCCGGCCGCTGCTGTCGGGGCTGATAAGGATCCTCCATCGGGAGTTTCTGCTGGTGTAAGACCTAGATCTTATTTGGATTCAGTGGTCGGGCAAGGATCTGATGCAGCGCCTTTTTTGGTTGATAATCAAACTGAGACGAAGGTGGTGGAAAGTGAGGAGGAATCCGATCACGAGGAGGATGATCCCACTTGTCCTACCATACGGCTAACTCAACAGGAAAGGGACCGGATTCGGGAACCATGGCGACAAACGTTGATCATCAAGGTCATGGGACGGCGGGTTGGATATGCTTATCTACATCGTCGTTTGATCTCCATGTGGAAACCAAAGGGACGGATGGAATTAATCGCTTTGGAGAATGACTACTACATAGTCTGTTTTGGTTCAAGGGAGGATTTGGAATTCGCCAAATTCGAAGGCCCATGGATGATCTTAGATCATTATTTGATCGTGAAAGATTAGGTTCCGAATTTCGATCCGACGGCTGATACGACTGAAAAGGTACTTGTATGGGTTCGTTTCCCCAAACTACCGGTGGAATTCTATAACTATTTATGTCTGCGAAAGATCGGTAATAAACTGGGTAGGACTATTCGTGTGGATCATACGACCAGCCTGGTATCGAGGGGGAAATTTGCTCGTGTTTGTGTGGAAATCGATATAACTAAACCTCTCATCTCGACGTTTACGTTAGAGGGTAAAGTCTGGCAAGTAGCGTATGAAGGGATTCATCTGATCTGCTTTTCGTGCGGGATGTATGGACATCGCTAAGATTCGTGTCCGTCTTTCCAGGCGGAGGTGACAGTCGGACAAGATGAAGGGGCTGAGCCCGCTGCTGAAGATCATAGATCAGTGAGGCGCCAAGGAGATAACCCACCTGGTGTTGGAGTTTTCTCGCGTGCCAGACCTTACGGCCCCTGGATGATAGTCATGCCAAAAGAAAGGCGACCGGCCGGGCCTCCCTAGAGACAGAATGGTACAACCGGAATTGGCAATGGAGGGGCCTCTGCTTCGGGTTCATGATTTGCGCCATTAGAAGAGACCGATGACCGTGACCAGATTCCGGCAGCTATTCCCGACGCGGTCCAAGTTCGGGAAAATGGAGAGCGATCTTCTACCGACTTGACAAGGGTTCCTCATCAGGTTCAGGGAGCGACTGCTACGGGTGGCCGGTCACGGCGTGCGAATGTGATTGCTAGTGAGAAACAAATTATGAACGAGCCTTCCTAGAGTCGGGCAGATCCGGCGGTCGCGGAGAGATCATCACCGAGGACAACAAATAGGGGGTTGAGGCGGGCTGCTGAAGAAAATGAACATACGGTTAACAGAGGAGAGAAGGGGGGCGTAATCGTTACCACGACCAGAGTTCAGCACAGCGATCGCGGTGAACCTGCGTCGACGGCGTTTGATGCCCCTTCTAATGAACACCATGGCGATCCTCCAGATGGTCTCGACTGTGAAGGAGATGTCGTAATGGAAATTGAGGATCAACAGAGCTCGGGTCACGTGATAAGCGCCAAGGATAGCACTTATAAGGGGTCTTTATTGGATTAAAGTGCATCGTTTTGACATCCGATTACAACAATTGCATGCATTTTAGCTCAAATGTGATCAATTTCTTCTAACAACATTTCTAGGAAGAGTTTTGAAGTATTTCACAGGTTGGAGAGGGATTTGAAGCTAAAATAGAGCAAAAGACAAACAAGCCGAAATGCAGTAGCGTCCCACGTAGCCTCACACGCGTGTGGCTAGGCCTGGAATTATTCCAGAGAGCCACCACGCCGCTCACACACGTGTGAACAAGCGTGGTCGGGCCAAGGGCCATTTTGGGAAATTTGTTCCTCTTTCTTTGTCACCTATATAAATCCCTTTTGCCCTAAACCTAGAGGAGATCAGAAATTAATAGCATAGAATAGAATAGAGTAGATAAATCTAGAGGGTTTTCTCCCCTCTTGGGGGAAAATTCCTATCATAGTTTAGAATAGATCAAGGGCAAGAAGGAAGATTGAGAATTCAAGATCAAGGCTTGTAAAGATCCCCTTTTTCAAGGGTGGTAACCATTCTCTTCAATTTCTAATTCAATACTTGTTTATTTGAATTTTTTTTTCTTTCTCTTGTTTCTTAGTATGCTAGAGTAGATTAGATAGGGGATTGGTGGCCCCATGGTAGATCTATGTGGATGTTTAATATTATTGCTTTGATTTGTGAATTGCTTGTTTGTTGGATGTTGAACTTGTGTGGATGATGTTCTTCAAGCTTTGTGCCTTTTGTGGTCACATTAGGTAGCAAACCCAAAGGAAGTGAGTGTGTGCGCGATAGCGGCCTCTCACGAGTCTAGTTCACCCACATCTCCGCTCTCAGTCCGAAAGGACAAGATCCGAGAGGAGTGGTAGACAAAGTGTTCGATGAAATGCCCCAACCGAATGAGGATGTGGGAGTCCAAAGTGTGACGCCACTTGGTAGTGTGCCATGAATTCCCTAGTCTATTCCACAGCTTGCACTCGCAAAACCAACCAAAGATAAACCACATGGAAAAGCCTAAAGCCCCAATCTCCACTTTACTTTTCTTTATTTTACACAACCACTATCAACCTTCCCCTTTTTACAAATGAATCCAACCCTTAGCACTCCCGTAACTCTTTCTCTTCAACCTCTTAAATGCCAACACATGTATTCGGTTCCCATTCGCCATCCTTGAGAGACACGACACTCGGGGAGTTTAACTCTTCGTTTTATCACTTCACCTTCACTCACACTATACAAACACACACCATCACGCGGAGGCCGTTTCCGGCCCTTCCGCCTGATTCGTTTTGTGTCTGTTTGTTTCGTTTTCTGTGTTTTTTCTTGCTTGTTTTTGTCTGGTTTTTTCCTCTTGTTTTTTGTTTACCATGAACTGTTTGTTATGGAATTGCCAAGGAGCGGGGGGCCATGCTTTCCTCCGTGTCCTTAAAAACCTGATTCAGGTTCACAAGCCAGATATCTTAAGCCTAGTTGAACCTAAAGTCTCGGGTTCCCACGCGACCTCTATCTGTAAGAAGTTAGGATACTCGGACTGGGTCCGGGTGGAGGCGGTGGGGTTTAGTGGGGGTATATGGGTTCTGTGGAATGCTACGAGTGACATATCTGTCATTTCTACTCACCCACAATTTGTTCTCTTGCAGGTTCGGGAGCCGAATCAACCTTCGTGGCATTTTGCGGTTGTGTATGGAAGCCCTACACATCACCTTCGTCATAGGCTTTGGGCTGAACTTTCCACAGCTATCCGTGGCTTTACAGGTCCTTTGATGGTAGCTGGGGATTTCAATTCGGTGATTGACCAAACTGAAACCACAAACTATAGTGCCTTTTCGTCGCAGAGATGTTCAGATTTTGAAGAATGGATTCATCGCGAAGGTCTTATTGATTTGGGTTTTAGCGGTCCCAAGTTTACTTGGCTACGAGGTAACTCTACTGGTGGGGCAAAGGGGGCTCGTTTAGACCGGGTTGTTTGCAACCTAGCATGGCGGAATTCTTTTCCAAAAGCAAGTGTGTCTCATCTTCCCCGTATCTCGTCCGATCATACTCCACTTCTTCTTAGGGTCCGACCCCGAGGGAATAACAGAATTTTGCCACCTTTCCGGTTTCAAGCGGCCTGGCTTACTCATAAAGATGTGTCTACGGTTGTGCAATCGGTGTGGCGTAATGATAGTCAGTTCACCGATAATATTCCGAAAGTGTCAGAAGCTTTGGCTCAATGGAATACGTGTACTTTTGGTAATATTCATCGGAAGAAAAAAACGATCCTTGCGAGGATTGGGGGTGTTCAGAGCCGTTTAGCTTCGGCCTATCATGGAAGCCTCGTAAAACTAGAAAAAAAAGCTTATGGAAGAGTATCAAGATATTCTGTTTCAGGAAGAGTTATTATGGTTTCAACGATCACGGGAGGAGTGGATTACATCGGGAGATAGAAATACGGTATTTTACCACGCATCTACGAATATTAGAAAGGCTCGCAATTCAGTCACCAGTCTTCGCGATGAGTCGGGGAGTTGGATTTCCGACGCTATTTTACTTAAACAACATGTACGTGATTATTTTGTAAACCTGTTCACGGAGGACTCGGAACCGTGTCGCTCTTATATCGGTGGTGGCAATTTCCCTCGCCTTTCTAGTGATCAGTGGCGCGAGTTTAATAGGGCCATTTCGAAGGAAGAAGTTCGCACGGCATTGATGGGCATGGCTCCGTTCAAAGCTCCCGGCCCAGATGGTCTTCATGCTGTCTTCTATCAGAAAATGTGGAATATTGTTGGCGATAGTCTTTTTAGCCTTGTTCAAAATGCCTGGGTTTCCGGCACTCTACTTGCAGGGCTGAACGATACCCTTTTGGTCCTCATTCCTAAAGTCCAATCCCCGGAGACGGTTAAGGAATTCTGACCTATTAGTCTTTGTAATGTTAGTTACAAAGTGATCACAAAGACCATAACTACTCGTTTAAAGTCCATCCTACCGTTCATTGTAGGACCTTATCAAAGCTCTTTTGTTCATGGGAGGCAAATATCAGATAATATTATCATATACCAAGACGTTATGCATACGATGCATACGAAGAAAGGGCAGAAAGGTTTTATGGCCATTAAACTAGATTTCGAGAAAGCTTACGATCGTTTAGCCTGGGATTTTATCAATGCCACTTTGCTGGAAGTCGGTTTTAGTAGTAATTGGATTGATCTTATGATGTACTGTATCCGAACTCCCCGTATGTCCATCTCCTGGGATGGGGAGCGGCTACCTTCGTTCTCACCCCGTCGAGGAATTCGTCAAGGTGACTCGATGTCCCTGGCGATTTTTGTTCTTTGCATGGAAAAGTTGAGCCAAGCTATTTTGCATAAAGTGGAGTCAAGGGAATGGAAGGGAGTTCATATGACGCCGGCTTGTCCTCCTCTATCGCACCTCTGTTTTGCTAACGATCTGGTTTTATTTTCCGAGGCGACCGTGGAACAAGTGGAGGTTATTCGTGACACGCTTAAACATTTTTCTGATGCCTCTGGGCAAAAAATAAGTCAAGCGAAATCTCAAGTCTTCTTTTCGAAAAATGTTGATTCTACTGTTGCGGCCGCCATTACTACTCGCTTAGGCTTTGAATGTACTCAGGACCTGGGTAAGTATTTGGGTGTTCAGTCTTCGCACGGAAGGGTGACACACAAGAATTTCAAGGCTTTGTTAGAAAGAATTAACGGTCGTTTAGACGGATGGAAAACCAGGGTGTTGTCAGTAGCAGGGCGGGTTACACTGGCTAAATCGGTTCTTAATGCGATTCCAATATATGCTATGCAGACTGCTATGTTGCCGAAAGGGGTGTGTATGGAGCTTGAAAAGAAGGTTCGACGTTTCATTTGGGGAGGTGCAGGTTCGGAAAATGATTCTTCCAAGTTACATCTGGTGCGATGGGATCAAATTACTCGATCGAAGGAGGAAGGGGGGCTCGGTATTCGACGGTTACAACAAACTAACTTGGCTTTTATGGCCAAACTTGGTTGGAGGTTACAACATGAAAGTAATAGTCTTTGGGAAAAGCTGCTTAAGCTGAAAAACATGGAGGGAGGGAGTATCCGACCACAAAGCGTTGGGTATTCCCGTTGCTCAAACGCGTGGAAGGGTATTATTGCCGCTAACCATTTGGTGGAGGTGGGTACGGTACGTTTGGTTCGGAGTGGAGCTCAGACCAAGTTTTGGATGGACAAGTGGTTGCTAAGTGTCCCTCTTCGCAACTACCTTCAGATGCCTGTGGGCCTCCCTGAACAGATGTTCGTGATTTGTGGGACGAAGGTCGTGGGTGGAAGTGGGAGATTCTTGACGAGCTTTTACCGGAGGAAGTGAAGCTGAAACTTTCTGGTTTTGTGCTCTCGGGAGTTGCCGAAAACGACGACAAAATAGGCTGGGCGTTCGAACCAAGTGGCGATTTCTCTATCAGCTAGGCATATGAACAGCTGACTGATCCGCAACCTGGTGGCCAGCAGATTGATTGGACTGCTATTTGGAAGCTTAAAGTCCCGCACAGGATTTGTTTTTTTGTTTGGCTCGTTGCTCATGGAAAAATCTTGACTAATGCCGAAAGGGTAAGGCGACATCTCACATCTAATATTTGGTGTGTGTCTTGTGCAGGGCAACAGGAGGATTGCGCTCATATTTTCCGCTACTGCGAGGACGCCAAGATGGTTTGGAAGGCCACTTTAAGTCCTTCGTTGCTCTTGGCTATTGGCGGACTTGGATGGGTGGACTGGCTGGCGGCGAACCTGCGTGCTAATCCCAGTTTGGGTTTTGACGATCGATGGCCGGAGAAATTTGCTATTCGACTATGGTGGCTTTGGAAGTGGCGCAACGACAAAGTTTTTAATGGGAATTCAGTTCCTATGGATCGGAAACTCCAGTGGATTGCGAGGCAGGAAGTCGAGATACAGAAGGCGTTCGCTAAACACAATGCAGCCAGAGAACCTACCACTCATTGGGAGGAGACTCTTGTGGCTAGGAATAAACCGCAGGTAGGATGGGTTACGATCAACGTTGATGGAAGCGTTGCAAAGGAATCCAACATCGAAAGTGCGTGCGGGGTTGCAGGTTGCGGAGGAGTTATTCGAGATCATTATGGTCATTGGATCAGCGGCTTCATCTCCAAGATTGGGATTTGCTCTATTGATGAGGCCGAAACTTGGGGGGTTTATCACGCACTTCGCCTAGCTGTTAAGTTGGGGTATCATCGGGTGGTTTTGGAGTGCGACTCTAAAACTACGATCGATCGCTTAAAGTCACCGAGTCGGGATATTCGTGGGTACAACAATCTTTTTGATCTCTGTCGTGCCTTAATGAGTCACTTTCAAACAATAGAGGTTCATCATGTCTACCGGGAGCAGAACCGGTTAGCTGATGCACTCGCGAAACAAGCTGTCCGGGACCAAGCCGGCTATGTTGAGCTACACGACCTTCCAAGTGGTTTGGAGAGAATTTATCATGAGGACCTAATCAGGGCACAGTTTCATAGACGAGTCCCCATTAGTGGGATGTTTAATATTTTGTAATTTTTTGGTTTTGTTTTGGGTCACCCCCTCTTCTTTCGATCAAAAAAAAAAAAAGCATTTGCATACTCCTTTCATAATATTACTCAAATGCCCCAAAGATGGTATTGCTAATTAGTGTCTCCCACATACAAACCTACCACTACTCAACTCGTGTTTGGTCGAAAATTCTTTTCTTGCCTAGTCTTTTAACGTGTAAAATTACATTGTTTGCTTGAAAGAAATTTTAATTCCATTTCACTCATTCTATGGAATTGAAAATCTTATTTCTCCCAAAAATTGCAATTCCAAGCTAGATGAGAAGAAAAAAGGTTATGTATGGAGAATCCTACCCCTCTCTTTTTACCAGAAAGGGGGAGTTGTTATTATTATTAAGTTTTCATGTGTTTATTAAGATTAAGGTATGGGATTTTGATTGAATAGTTGTTTGTTTGTTTGTTTGTTTGTTGTTGTTGTTGTTGTTATTATTATTATTACTACTAGTATGATACTCGTGCGATGCACAGATTAACAATTTGAAATATTTAGATTATTTTCATATATAAAAAAGAAGATATGAGATTTATTCATTTATATAGTTTTGTTATCTAATAGTTATGTCGATTTGATATGAATTTTTTTTGTATATAGATATTTGCAATTACAATATGAATTGATATTTAAGATAAATAATTAGTTAAAAGAAAATTTTTTAATTAAAATTTCAATACAAATTATTTAAAATTACAAATTATTAAAGACTTATTGATAAATTATATTATTAGTTGAAGACTTGAAGTGCAATTTCTTCTAGAGTCGCCGCAAATACAAATTTTGAGACCTATGTGATTGTTAACTCTAGATGCAACAACATACAATTGAATATTGACAAAATCTGGATTCCTCAATAACAATTTAACATGCATGAGATCATATTTGTCACTTTGCCCTTGACTTTTATTAATAGACTAGTTTTTCACGCACATTGCGCGAATGAGATAATGCTCAATGTTTATTTTTAAATAAGTATTTTAAAGTATATCAATGCAAGATTATATAGGAGATGTTCATGCATGTAATTGAATGTTGAATTTATTTATTTAAATCAGAAATTCAAATTAAAGTTTATGAATGCAAGATAATATATGAGAGATTGATTATAATTGTCACTAAAATAAATGTTTGATATTCTATAAAATCGATAATCTAAATACTTAGTCTAAAAATGATACGAAGTAGTATAAATAAATACTACTTTTTCGTTTGAATTTCTCTAAGTCTTTTTAATTCTCTTTCGGGTAGCATTGTCATTGTCTTTATCTTCAGTACTTTTTTTATTAAGGGTGTGTTTGGAAACCCGGAAAATGATTTCCGGAAATCATTTTCCGGGTTTCTAGTGTTTGGCAAGTGAAAGGAAAAGATGGTCAAAGGAAAATAAGAGGCTGGTCAACAGAAAAGAAGGCTTCTTTTCCGGAAAATGACTTCCGGATTTTTTTTCCAGAAGTCATTTTCCGGAGCCTTCATCTCTGCCACACATTTGCCTTCATCTCCGGATTGCTTGATTTCCAGACTGGTGCGAAACCAGTCCACTGGTTTCGTGAAACCAGTCTGGACTGATTTCGTAACCAGTCTAGTGAAACCAGTCTGGACTAGTTTCCAGACTGGTGCGAAACCAGTCTGGACTGGTTTCCCGTCAGCGAAACTAGTTCGTCGATTGGTTTCGCAAATCTGACTGCTTTGGATTTTATTTTTTTAATGATTTTATTTTGTTTTCTAGATCATTTTGTTGTTCATTTTTTGGAAAATTAGCCAAACACACAAAAACTGTTTTCTGTTGCACATCCAAACACAAGAATGGAAAATGTTTTCCGGAAAATAAGTCATTTTCCAGAAAACATTTTTCAAAAGTCATTTTCCTGCTTTCCAAACACACCCTAAATTTATATATTGGTATTTGGTAATGTGTCATGTGCAATTGCGTTATTGTGGTAATATAGAGGGCAGCGTCATGCAATGAGATTATGATGTAGGAAGTTGTAGATTTGTCTTGTTGTGTTTGTATATATGACTGAGATCTTAGTTGTACTATGAACTCTTGATCTTGCAAGCGCCTATTGATTTTTGGCAGTGGTAGTTTTTCCTCCTATATGTTTCATGTGCTGTGAGATGTGTGTCGTACATTCTCATGTGAAAGTATTGAACAAAATATTAATATTTATTATATTTGTAGAAGGTTAATGAGTAGTACATTTTGTCATAGTTTCTTAACTTGTTCACTTGATAGTAACAACAATAATTTTGCAGGTATTCCGAATGCTGATGCTACAATATGTCTAATTTCATCAACAATTTGTACATTCATTTTCCACATGTGTATTTTAAAGTTCATATTTTGGAATTAGTATGAACGAGTGTATAGTAGTACTTGATTTTGCGTGTGTATGTTTTTTTTTTTTTTTTTTTTTTTTTTTTTAAAATTTTTTTTTTTTTTTT